>NW_027202665.1:0-25292 GCF_024711535.1 Dipodomys merriami
AATGGCGGGGACGGAGGAGGGGAGGGATTAGTGGCGGCTGGTTCAGTAATAGAAAATATAACGGTGTGTAATTTGGAAGAGAGTGCTATTGATGGATCTGAAAAAATCCACAACGCCATTAATTTTCCCAAACCTGTTAGAAATGCTGCTCACTTTCGCCGTTGGATGGCTTTTTCTGTGTTTATTTCTCTGAGGTGTTGTGTTTTTATTTGATTTTTCCCCCCATCTATTTCATTCCAAAAGTAGCTTGAGGGGACGTTATAATGTGTTTAGAACCCAGCCCAGGGCACAGCGGAGAACAGAAAGGAAGTTCTGTTCTCTTGGAGTTTTTCTGAGGGGTGGCAGACACTGCAGATAAACAGACTCTGTGGGGTGCACCCACGGAAAGACAGAGCTATTAGCAACACAAGAAGCTCATGCAGGGAATAAAAGAGGTGCCACAGGCCCCCAGGGAAGCTGGGAGAGGGGGTTAGGGGTGGGGGGTGGGGGAAGGCTTCTGAGAATAATCAAAGCCAAACCTGAGATCTGAAGGAAATGGGGCAAAACTAGGGTAAAGAGAATGACACCAGAAGAAGGTCCAGGACATAACTTTTCTAAGTCTCTGAAGGTAAAAGGGGAGAAGACATCAGAGTATCTGTAACTTAAGAGTCTCTCCGCTAACAGACTCCAGAGGGGTGGTTCACCCAATGGTATTACTTTGTCTTAAAGTCCTGAGGAGTTGAAGTTCAATGTCAAGGTTGCTGTGATTGGTTCTTTCTGGGAACTCCGGGAGGATCTTGTTTCCAGAGCCTCTTTAATGTCTTTAGTGGTTTTCTGACCATCCATGTCATGTCTTTAATATCTTCCTTCGTGATTGTGTGTGTGTGTGTGTGTGTGTGTGTGCGCGCACATGCTCCAATCTGCGGCTTGAATTCAGGGCCTGGGTACTAATCCTGAGCCTTTGTTGTTGTGAAGGCTAACACTCTACCATGTGATCCACAATTTCACTTAGGTTTTTTTGGGAGGTAAGAGTCTCACAGACTTTCCTGCCTGGGGTTGGCTTGGAACCGGGATCCTCAGATCTCAGCTTCCTGCGTAGCTGGGATGACAGGTGTAAGCCACCAGGTGTGACTTTTCAACACTCATCTTGAGCTCTGAGTATGAAGCTTGGACTGAGTAGTTCATGATACAGATAGATAAAGGTGTCTGATTCTTCGAGTTCTGGTTTCTCAATGCTTAGCAATTCCTTACTTTAATGTATCTCTTTCCACCTGAGTGACCTCATTTTACCTCAGTGGCTTCTGTACAACTCTATCTGCAAATAAGATTCACGTTGAAAGCCTTGGAGGCCAAGACTCCAATATACCTTGTTTTGAAGGTGGCAAATTGGTTCTATTACAATATCCTGAAGAAAGTCAAAGACAATCAGCTAGGCACTGGTGGCTCACGCCTGTCATCCTAGCTACTCAGGAGGCTGAGATCTGAGGATCATGGTTTGAAGCCAGCCCAGGCAGGAAAAACATTTGTGAGACTCTCCTTTCTAATTAATCAGCAAAAAAGCCAGAGGTGGCGCTGTGGCTCAAGTAGTAGAGCACTAAAACGTTGAGCCAACACGCTCAGGAACAATGTCCAGGCTTTGAGTTCAAGCCCCAGGAACAGTACATAAACACACACACACACACACACACACACACACACACACACACACACACACACACACACACACACACACACACACACGAAAACAAAATGAAAGGATAAAATAGATAAAATAGATACTTATTCCTAAATGTACCCCACCTGTCATTTTTCTTCTGTAGCTTAAAAACAACAACAAAAGAGCAAAACAAAACAACAACACCCACCACCAATTCTTATTTTTTCAGCGCTCTAAGTATGATTTTGATTCTCCAGTTTTCCCTGAGGAGTTTTGTTCCCACCAATCCAAGAGCTTTGTTGATGGCAAAGAACTGAATTGAGCTCCTGGGTGGAAATCACACAACTCATTTGACCTGGCAGTCCCAGCCTTGTGAAGAATATGTCCGTCCAGCAATGTGGAAGGCCGATGGGTCCATATATTCCTTCCTCATTGTTTGGCCCAAGGTCACCTCCAGTTGTCTTGGTCCTGAGGTTTTGGTGATCACCTTCCCTTCTGGGGTTCAGATGCATCCAGAAAGAATAAGTAGCCGAGCTACTCAGAAGGTTGAGGACTGAGGAGCTAGGCTTGAAGCTGGCTAGTTCAAAAGAGTCAGAGAGAGACTCTTAATCTCAATTGACCAACACAAATCTGGAAGTGGAGGTATGGTTCAAGTGGTAGAGTGTCAGTCGAGTTAAAAAAAAAAAAAGAACCAAACTGGAGGGGAAAGACTCTGAGTTCAAAACCTAGTGCAAAGAAAGTAAGAATGGATGAATGAATGAATGAGAAAAAAGAAAGAAGGAAAGAAGGAAGAAAAAGGAAGGAAGGAGGAAAGGAAAAATGGAAGGAGGGAGGGACATTGCACAGATCAGACTTCAAGCCCCATGACTGGCATACACACACACACAAACATATTACTTTATGTTCTAAAACTATGTATATACTATATACTATATATTATGTATACTATACTATTATTATATGCTATATCATATATAATATAAAATATAAATAATACAATAGATAACATATAATTTATATATAATATATAATCAAGATTATTTATATATAATATATAATCGAGATTATTATATATAATAAGAAGGAAGGAAGGAGGAAAGGAAAAATGGAAGGAGGGAGGGAAGGAAGGAAGGAAGGAAGGAATCTAGTTAAGAAATTGTATGTCTGAACAAAACCTGGGCTTGTGATCATTTCCTAAACAATATGGTACAAAGACTATTTGCATGGCATTTGCATTAGATTAGCTATTAGAATACGTGTAGAGATGGGTTAGAGTATCCAGGATAATGCATACAGGTTCTAAGCAAATGAACACCCCACTTTCTGTATACAAAAGAACCTCTCCCACCCCCCTCCTTTCCCCCCCTCCCCCCTTCCCCCCCCCCACGCACAGGTGTGAACTTTGGTATCCTGGAAAGGGTTGCTCCAGACACTAATGGACAACTTTCTCACTACACTAGTGGTCAGATAGAGTGAAGTGTAGGGGTTCCCTTCTATTTCTACATTTATCTCTCTTTATTTTATATCTACTGATGGCAAAATAAGACCCCAGACAACCCCAGAAATGGTTTCAAAATTCTCCACTCAGCCTCTTTTTTTTTTTTTTTTTGATGTTGGTCCTAGAGCTTGAACTCAGGGCCTGGGTACTGTCCTTCAGCTTTGTGTGTTCAAGGTTGGTGCTCACCCACTTGAGCCACAGCCCCATTTTGTGCTTTGGGGGGTGGTTACTTGGACACAGGAGTCTCATGGGCTTTCCTGCCTAGATTGGCTTCAAACCACAGTCCTCAGATCTCAGCCTCCTGAGCAGCTGGGATTACAGACGTAGCCACCAGAACCTGGCCACTACAGCCATTTCCCCCACTGCTGCCTTGGAAGTGATCTTCTGGGACTCATCTTGCAATGGCTTTCCAAAAGAAGAAAGAAAGAAAGAAACACCCCCAAACACTGTGATTTTAATCGCAGTTCATTCTGCTGCAGATCATCTGTATTCTATCCAGCCCTCAGATTTGCTGTCTCTCAAATCAAACAACTCCGTGAATCGTTAAGCAAGTCAGTATAATAGACAGATTCCAGCAGTTGAAAAGCCTACCTTTCTCCCACACGCCTCTTGGCATTCAAGTTATTTTCCCTTGTGTTGATGGCTCCTGATGGATACGGTTCTTCTACCCTACCATTATGTGCTCCAGGGTGCTGATAAAAAGACTCCAGGAGCTCCATCTTGCTCCTGCCTAGAATGAAGGAATTACCCTCCACCCAGCATGTACTTGACACCCCAAATCAGGTGCAATGGATATGGTGTTTCTTTCATAGCTAAGATATGGGGGAGAGCATTACCACTTGCAAATTAGGGAAACTGAGGCTGAGGGTAAGGCTCAAAGGCGCACAGCGACCCCATCCGCACCCCGACCGCAGGGAGCCCCGGCCTTGCCTGCTGGCTTTGCCCTTGGCCTTGACCTTGGCCCACGTGTGTGGCTCAGCGTCCTGCTTGCTATAAAGCTGGGGAAGGAATGTCAATCCTACCATCAAGACCTTGCTAGGAGGGCTCACTTCCAAGCCCCGGATGCTGCTCATTGATGCTTTGAGCACGGTGACATTTCACGTGGTCGCCTGACAATCCTGACCATCTCTGGCTCTAGATGTTTTTTCATGGGTATCATGAATTGGATCCTATCTTCCTGTTATTACATACATAATACATGTTATTAATATATAATGTACAATTATAGACATAATATAATATAGAATTATGTGTAATATAGAGTTATATGTTCTATTGTATGTTATATTTAAAATATACATATAATATATAATATATAATTGTATATATATAATCTAATATATTTTATATTCTATATGATTAGAGAATATAGAATATATTCTCTATTTTATATTATATATTATATAAAATATAATAGATATATATTCTATTATGTAATATATAAATATTATATACTATTTATTACATATGATATACTATATATGAATAATATATAATATAATATGTAATACATATTATCAATAACATATATTATACAATATAATATATAATAAATATAATATATAATAATATATTGTATTATATATTATATATAATACAATGGCATATATTATATTACATATAATCTAATCTAGATTATATATAAATATATAGTATACATATTATATATATTATATATATAGCATATATATTATACATATATTATATATGATATATCATATATATATGATATATCATATATATATATTTTATATATATATATATATATTATACATATATTATATACATATTATAGATATATACATACTATATATTATGTTATATAATATATAATCTAGAGTACATATATGATATATATACATTATATATTTTATATATATAATCGAGATTATATATAATAATACAATATATAACATATAATTTATATATAATATATAATCGAGATTAAAAAAATAATCTTGATTATATATAATCGATTATATATAATTGATTATATATAATTATATATAATATATATTATGCATATATAGTATATATTATATATATAATTATATAATATTATTTTTATAATATATTATATATAATTATATATAATATAATTTTTATAATCTCAATTATATATTATATAAATTACATGTTATATATTGTATTATTTACATTTTATATTATATATGATATAGCATATATTAATAGTATAGTATACATAATATATAGTATATAGTATATACACTATATATAATAATATAGTATATATACACTATATAGTATATGGTATATGCATATTTATAGAACATAAAGTAATGTGTGTGTGTGTGTGTATATGCCAGTCATGGGGCTTGAACTCTGGGCCTGGGCGCCGTCCCTCAGCTCTTCAGCTCAAGGTGAGCGCTCTACCACTTGAGCCACAGCGCCACTTCCAGTTTTCTAGTGGTTTATTGGAGATAAGCATCTCACGGACTTTCTTGCTGGGGCTGGTTTTGAACTGTGATCCTCAGATCTCAGCCTCCTGAACAGCCGGGATTACAAGTGTGATTTGGCCCTCTTTTTAATAATCAATCATTTTGTTCTGTTTTCTGATTTTTTAATCTGTTACAGGAAGTACAAGCTCAAAGCAGAATACCTTCACAGTACCCAGTGGCTGTCTCCCAGCCCTGTCCCTTCCATGGTCCAAAGACACACAGCTTGTGGTAGGGATGATGAGTGAAGTTAGTGATTTCTTTTCTTTTTCTTTGTTGGTTGTGGGTCTTGAACTCTGGGCCTGGGCGCTGTCCCTCAGCTCTTCAGCTCAAAGCTAGCGCTCTACCACTGTAGGTACAGCACCACTCCCGGTTTTCTGAGTGGTTCATTGGAGATAAGAGTTTCATGGATTTTCCTGCCCGGGCTGGCTTTGAACTGTGCTCCTCAGATCTCAGACTCCAGAGTAGCTAGGATGACAGGCGTGAACCACCAGCGCCCGTCTCAGTTAGTGATTTCTTGATCTTGGTCATGTCTCTCTTCTACTTGTCTCTTTCATGAGACTTCAGGGTAGAATTCCAACTGGCTGCTTGGGACAGACCTGGCATGTTCTGCCCTCTCTGCTCCTCTGTCCTCATGATAACTTCTGACATGTGGCTTCCAATGACCATTGGAGCACTTTGTGGCCCCTTGGATGGTTGTTATTTGCTTATTTTAGTCCCTCTTTCTCAGGGATTGAGGAAGAGGAATGGTTACAGGGAAAGCATGCAGGCTCGTCTGGGTTTTTGTCATACCAGGGATTGTTTTTGTTTTTGTTTTTGTTGCATGTGGCAGTCCTGGGGTTTGAACTCAGGGCCAATTTCATGGCTGGCACTCTACCATGTGAGCCAGAGTTCCACTTCTGGCTTTGTGGTGGTTCACTGGAGATCAGAGTCTCATGGACTTTCCTGTCCGGGCTGGCTTTGAACCATGATCCTCAGATCTCAGCCTCCTGAGTAGCTAGGATGACAGGCGTGAGCCACCAGCGCCCAGCTCATACCACTGATTTTTTAAAATAAGGTAGAGTGATTTGAATCAAATCCTCTTAAAAAAACAAACAAACAAAAACCAGTGTTCACCAGGACCTGTAAACGTGACCGTAGTTGAGTATAAAGATATTCACAGGTATAATTAGTTAAGATTCTTGAGATGAAATGATCCTAGAGAGAGACTGCTATTATCTAGGAACTGCTGGCAATGGAAGATCAGATGAACCTGGCATGGTAGCCCACACCTGCAATCCCAGCTCCTTGGAAGGTCACCTCCCAAGTGACCTTTACCATATGGCTTACATGGTAAAGCACTTATCCAGCAAGCACAAGGCCTGGGCTCCACCCCCAATACCTCAAAAAAACAAAAATAAACAAATAGAAAGATGTGTAATGCTACAGAAGGGGAGAGCAGTTGAGGAGAGAGACAGAGACTAGAATGACCCAGCTACAAACACAGGACAAGAGTTTCAAGAGTCACCAGAAGCTGAAGATAGCAAAGAAAAAGTTCTAAAGATCCTTCAGAAGTGTGTTAGCAACTTGGCCTCCAACTTCCAGCCTGTAGTACAGTGAGCAGAAATTCCTGTTATTAAACTACCCAATTTGAGGTACTTAATTATGTCAGCCCTAAGAAATGCATACGTCGATTAGGTGCAAAACTGGGGGATTGGGGTTTTATTGTTTGTTTTAGACCTCATAGTGATCTTTCTGTCTCAGACCCCTTAATGCCAGGATTACAGACATGAACCACTACACACAGCTCATGTGTTTGATATTTACTTGGGGAGAAAACATATTTTGGCTGCTGAGGCATACATGGCTGTATTTAACAAGTAAAATGCAAAAGGTAAGAGAAAAGAAACAGGAAAGAAATGCGTTCTTGTTTGCTAATAGGGGAATCATGGCCTGGAGCAGACTGAGTGACCAGTGAGGATCTACTTCCTGGGTCACCAAGGGTGACCTCCTCACTGCATTCTGCTTCCTGGGTCACCAAGGGTGACCTCTTCACTGTGTTCCTGTGTGCTATCAAGTGCAAGGGCACTCATTCTGTGTCCCCAGGGCTCCACCTGTGAGGGAGTCCCCTCCCCCAGGCCCCATCTCCTCAGGGGATTAAGAGACAGACTCTCAGACCCCCTTGCTTACTTAATTCTTTGGTAGCTTCTTACACGGTCTTCGCTGAGCCTGTTGAATCCTTGGCCTCCGTCTAATTGAATTAAATTTAAATGTAGTAATTATCTAATTATATAAACTCTTTCTATGTCTGGCTACAAAGTTCCTTTTGTTCCTTCCCCTCTTGAAATGTTTGTACGCCACTAAGAATATGTAAGAGAAAGCCAGGCACCCATGGTTCACACCTGTCATCCTAGCTACTTGATCAAGAGACCGAGATCTGAGGATTGCGGTTCAAGGCCAGGCTGGATGGGAAAATCTGTGAGACTCTTATCTCTAGTTAACTACCACCAAAAAGTGTGGAATTGTGGTAGAGCACTAACCTTGAGCAAAACAAAAACAAACATACTAAAAAAAGCTCAGGAATACTGTCTAGGCCCTGAGTTCAAGCCCCAGGACATACACACACACTCTCTCTTCTCTCTCTCTCTCTCTCTCTCTCTCTCTCTCTCTCTCTCTCTCTCTCTCTCTCTCTCTCACACACACACACACACACACACACACACACACACACACACACAATATGTAAAAGAAGGTAATTGTGCTATCATACCAAAGCAACAAAGTAAAAGGAATTGAAAAGTAAAACAAAATTTCTATTTTGGATATGGGTAATTACATTTGCCTGTGTGTACAAAGCCTGAAAGCAAATGTCAAAAAGTAAGAACAAGTCACAGCCTAGAATAATGGGATTGTGTGTAATGTCAATTTTTTTTCTCTGACTCCTATAAAGATGCCTTTCATCACAATTTTAATTAAAATTCAAAGAACCTTTTTCTTAGGACTAAGGAACAGTTATAGAACAATGGTGTCATAAAACAAAATATGTCCAGAACTCTGCCAAGAGAGGTATGTGACTAATTTATAAATTAACAGGGGGGGGATTTTGTAAGATAAAACTTTACTGCAAGACCAAACACCTCAGGGTAATCTTAATAAGCACGAACAAGGAACCTATGATTGTTTCTTTCATGGAAAGGTCTAGAAAGCCACTGGATGTGTCTTTATTCTCCGTCTGTCTCAACTTTGAAATCCTCATCATGACAGGGTTATTCTAACAAAGGCATTGCATCTTGGATGCTTGTTAAATCAGAGTGGTGCTTTAGTCTGATTTCTACTGCTAATAATATGATTCCACAGACTGTGTAAATGGGAAAGAAAAAGAGGTTTAATTTGGCTCACAGTTCGGGTCGTAGGCCAAGGGCTTGCATCTGCTGATGGTTTCTCCTAGGCTAGAAATGTTGCAGGAGATTAGCTGGCTTGGTAGAGACAGGGAAAGTGGTGGTGTATGTGTGTGTGCGTGTGTGTGTGTGTGTGTGTGTGTGTGTGTGTGTGTGTGTGTGTGTCTGTCTGTCTGTCTGTCTGTCTGTCTGTCTGTCTGTCGGTTTTTGGTTTTTGGTTTTTTTCCCCCTCGTGCTGGTCCTGGGGCTTGAACTCAAGGCCTGGGTGCTGTCCCTGAGCTTGTTTGCTTGCTTGCTTCCCTCCCTCCCTCCCTCTCTTCCTTCCTTCTTTCTTTCTTCCATCTTTCTTTCTTTCTTTCTTTCTTTCTTTCTTTCTTTCTTTCTTTCTTTCTTTCTTTCTTTCTTTCTTTCTTTCTTTCTTTCTTCCTTTCGCTCACAACAATTACTCTACAACTTGAGCCACTACTTTTGGCTGTGTGTGTGTGTGTGTGTGTGTGTGTGTGTGTGTGTGTGTGTGTGTGTGTGTGTATGTTTGCATGTGTGCCAGTCCTGGCATTTGAATTTAGGGCCTGGACACTGTCCCTGAGCCTCTTTGTGCTCAAGGCTACCACTCTACCACTTGAGCCATAGTGCCACGTCTGGCTTTTTTGAGTAGTTTATTGGAGGTAAGAATCTTACTGGGACTTTTCTGCCTGGGCTGGCTTTGAACCAAGATCCTCAGATCTCAGCTGCTTGAGAACCTGGAGTTAGTGATTAGCAGTGTGGGGAGGGAGGAGCAGCGAGGGTCAGGTATGTGAGATCCAGTCAGTAGGGTGGATGGATGGATGGATGAATCTATAAGTGGTTGGGTGGATAAATGATGGATGGATAGATGGGTGGATAAATGGATGGGTGGATAGATAGGTGGATGAGTGGATGGATGGATGGATGGATGAAAGGACTAGTGGATGGTTATAGGCATGAGCTACCATGCCTGGCATTTCTCCCTCTTTTTATGAAGCAACTCAGATTGAAGGATTCAGTATTGGGATGCCACTCTGATGACTTTATCTGGTCCTAAGCACCAAGCAAAGGCTGTGTCTAAGTACTTCTAAGTTGGATCCGATTCCACCATCTAAATATCCACTGTGGCTCACGCTTGTCATCTTAGCTACTCAGGAGAATGAGATGGAAGGATTGCAGTTCAAAACCAACCTGGGCAAGAAAATCAGTGAGACTATTATCGCTGATAATCCACCAAAAAAAACCCTAAAAGTGGAGCAGTGGCTCAAGTGGTAGAGTGTTAGCCTTGAGCAAAAAGGCTCAGAGACAGTGCCCAGGTCCTGAGTTCAAGACCTAGACCTAGTGCGCATGCACATACAGGTAATAAAAATAAGTACAGCTGAAAATGATAAGAAGTTGGATCATGAGGGAGACTGGATCCAACCAAAGAAGGCTGCCATTTTGAAATATTGGTTCAGTGTTCTTGGATTTCCCAAGTCTTCAAGTAATGAAAAGAAATGTAGATGGTTATGTGAAATGTTCAAATATTTTCAATGTCCAAGAGCCCATCAGAACATGCCCAAGACTCAGCTCAAGACCTACCCATTTATATCTGGACATCAGAGTGTACAGTTGGAACTGGAGAGAGAAGAGCCCAGATGAGCTCTCATGGGGCATATTTGAAAGAGTTTGGCTGTCTCCCTCTGGCAGTTTGGATCTATGTGTCCTTGGGAGTCTATGGCAGTTTGGATCTACATGTCCTTGGGAGTCTCTTCGAGTTTTTCAGCAGGGAAATGGCTGAAGCAAAGGTGTTGCTGGTGGACAGGAAACAGATGAAGACCAGGATAGGCTGAGGTACCAAAGAAGATATCAAAGATGGATGCTAAAGAGGGAGCACTATATGGACAGATGATTGGGTGGATGGATGGATGGATGGATGGAAGGATGGATGGATGGATGGATGGATGGATGGGTAGATGGGTGGGCAGATGGCTGGATGGGTGGATGGATGGATGGATGAATATATGAGTGGATGGGTGGATAAATGATGGATGGATAGATGGGTGGATAAATGGATGGGTGGATAGATAGGTGGATGAGTGGATGGATGGATGGATGAAAGGACTAGTGGATGGATCACAGATGGATGGATGGATGGATAGTTGGGCGGATAGATGGGTAGTGGATGAGTGGATGGATGGGTGAAAGGACTAGTGGATGGATCAGAGATGGATGGATGGATGGGTGGGTGGATAGATGGGTAGTGGATGGATGGATGATTGGATGGGTGAATGGACTCGTGGATGGATCATAAATGGATGGATGGATGGGTGGGTAGGTGGATGGGTGAATGGATGGATGGATAGATGGGTGCATGGATAGATGGGTGGATGGATGATGGGTGGATGGATGGGTGATGGATGGGTGAATGGGTGGATGGATAGATGGGTGGATAGATGGGTAGGTGGATGAGTGGATGGATGGATGGATGGATGGATGGATGGGTAAATGGACTAGTGGATGGATCAAAGATGGATAGATGGATGGGTAGGTGGCTGGGTGAATGGGTAAATGGATAGATGGATGGATGGATGGATAGATGGGTGGATGGATGATGGATGGATGGGTGGATGGATGGGCAGGGTGGATGGGTGAATAGGTAGATGGATGGGTAGGTGGATGAGTGGATGGATGAATGGATGGATGGATGGATGGATGGGTGAATGGACTAGTGGGCGGATCATAGATGGATGAATGGCCAGAAAATTCTGGAAAGACAGTGGGTAGGACTTGACTAGAATGAAGAGAGGGAGGAGGCAGTGAGGCTGGCCTTGGCCTTGAAGCTTGGGTCACAGAGGTAATGAACATCTCACGATTACAAGAAAGACAGAATTGGTGAGCCCTATCACCTGCCCTGACCCGTCTTGGGCAGGCCATGTTCGGTTCTGAATCCCTTGCATGGGACCCCACCCAGAAACAAATCAGCTGCCTTCTTTTTCGGCTCATCTCTTACTCACTTCCTCTTACCGAAGTGCTATTTTTACTTCCCCGCACCTCACCACGCCTAAAACTCATTCTGTTGCTCCCCACCCCACCCCCACCCCACCCCATCTCCCTTCCACTGTTCCATTTTTTTTTTTAACCAACTTGTCATTTCAATGAGCTCTTCTCTCCTCTGTGAGCTCTCCTCCTACGGACAGCCCACCCACCCACCTGCCCTCTTCTTGCAAATGAGGCTTTTAAAGCTAATTATCTAGTTTTTTTCTTTAATTTTAATTTTTTTTTTTGGATCAAGCGCAGAAGCCCCCGTTGCACACTTAAAAGAAGTGAGAGCAGGTGACTTTGGCCTATTTTTAGTGGCTGCAATTTCGTAAGCTTCTGACAGTCCTAAGAAATAAGTGCTCCAAGCCCAGCGCAAAGCCCAGAGGCTTTAGAGAACCTGGAGTTAGTGATTAGCAGTGTGGGGAGGGAAGGGCAGCGAGGGTCAGGTACGTGAGATCCAGGTACATACATCATAACCATAACCCTGCCAGTGCTCCTGAAGAGCACACCAGGAGTTCAATACTCTACTCTCAGATGAACTCCTCAGGCCAATGTGGCCTCTCGGCCCTTAGAGAAGGGCAGGTTCTCTGAAGGAAGGAAAGAAGTAACTCTGTGTGTGTGTGTGTGTGTGTGTGTGTGTGTGTGTGTGTGTGTGTGTGTACTGGGCCTGGGGCTTGAACTCAGAGCCTGAGCACTGTCCCTACACTTTTCTACTCAAGCCTAATGCTCTACCACTTGAGCCACAGCTCCTCTTCTTACTTCTTGGTGATTCCTTGGAGAGAAGAATCTCACAGACTTTCCTGCTTGGGCTGGTTTGGAATTGCGATCTCACATCCGGACCTCCTGAGTAGCCTGGACTATAGGCATGTATTATAGTGCCCAGCTAGAAAGTGACTTCTTGATGTTAGTATAGATCCTTCCTCACAAACTCTGTATCCTCAGATCTCTGTATCCTGAGCCTGGAGCCAGAGACCCTGTAGCTCCCAGAAAATGGAAGGTTTTTTTCCCCCCTGCTACTCTTGAAAGACGGCTGGAGGCTGATGCATGCAACGGAACGCAACTATGCAATGGAAACAAACAAATATGGATGACTCCCAAATGCCTGTGCTGAGCAAGAGAAGGTGGAGTCGGAAGACTGCAGACTGTATGATTTCTCTTATGTGACAGTGTGGGAAATGGAAGGGAAAAATCATGGTGCTCCCGGTCATGTAGGGGTTTCAGTGCAGGGAGGAAATCAGGGTCTAGGCAGTGTAAATAAGCAAAGCTTCTCTGTCTTGGCTGTGCTGATGGCCGTCAGTGAGTGTATTTTGTCTGTAATCACAGGAGTGAACACTTAAAGTGGGTAGATAGTGCTGTTTCACTTAAAAGAAACACACACACAGAGAGGGTGGGAGAGAGAGGCAGAGACACACAGAAACAGAGAAGTGTATACTATTATTAAGTTACTTCAAAGAAAGAGAGGAAGACAGAAAGAGAAGCGCGCGCGCGCACACACACACACACACACACACACACACACATACACGTGCACCTGTACATGCCAATCTTTTGGACTTGAACTCAGGGCCTGGGCACTGTCTCTGAGCATCTTTTGCTCAAGGCTAGCACTCTATCATTCGAGTCAGAGCTCCATTTCTGGCTCTTTTTTTGTTGTAGTTGTTTTGGTAGTTTAGTGGAGATAAGAATCTCACCGATTTTCCTGCCCAGGCTGGCTTCCAACCATGATACCTCAGATTTTAGTCTCCTGAGTAACTAGGATTACAGGTGTGAGCCACTTGTGTCTACCTCCATGCTAGATATTAAGTTACTTAAAAGAAAGACAGGGGTGGAGTAGTGAAAGGGAGAGAGAAAGGGAGAGGAGAGATGGACAGACAGAAAGGGAGAGATGGAAAGAAACAGAGAATGAGAGAGGTGGTGGATATTAAGGGAAAAGATATTATTAAGGGAAAAGAGAAGAAGAGAGACAGACAGAGACAAAGACAAGAACTGACTTAAAGAAAAAGAGGGAGAGAGAAAGACAGAGATGTGTTGAACATTATTTAGTGACAAAAGAAAGGAAATGAGAGAGAGAGAGAGAGAGAGAGAGAGAGAGAGAGAGAGAGAGAGAGAGAGAGAGAGAGAGCGCACTAGAGATCCTCCAAACTCAGATCCATGTCCCTAACCCAAATCACCAATTTCCTCATGAACAGGTCTTTGCGCCTTGTAGCTGGCTAAACTTAGAAATCCTCTGGGCAATGTTTTCTCTCTGAGAAAGTTCGAGTAAGTTACCTCACCAACATTTTCATTTCTTCCCTCTAAAATTGGGATAGTAATAATTCTTGCCTTTGAGAGCCATTGGGCAAATTAAATGATTTTCTTCATGTCAAGGGGTTGACCCAGTCTACGGCATGACCATTTTCTTTTCATAGATGCTTCCTGGTGTTATTATTATTTGCCAAGCAGCCTCATCTCCGCTGACTGGTTTTCTTTAACTACAAGGACCTTCCAAGGTTGGAAATAAAACTCTCCTAATGAAATTTCTTGGGAGACTCTTAATTGAGATTCAGGAAAGTGAAGACCCTTGCTTTAGGGAGCATTATGTGGAAGTATGCCAAGATGCCAACTTTCCAGGTTGGGCTTCTTGAGCTTTGATGTCAATGCTGTTGGGACAGCAGCAAACCTGTTGACCCCTCCAAAAGTTTCACAGTAGGAAGTGAAAGTCCAGCCTTTGGACAGGCACCAGTGGCTCACGCCTGTAATCCCAGCTACTCAGGAGGCTGAGATCTGAGGATTTGCAGTTCCAAATCAGCTCTGGCAGAAGTCCGTGAGACTCTTATCTCCAATGAACCAACCCCAAAGCTAGAAGTAGAGTTGTGGCTTAAACAGTACAGTGGCTAGCCTTGAGGGAAAAAAATGCTGAAAGATAATGCCTAAGCCCTGAGTTCAAGCCCAAGTTTGAACCTCAGTACTGCCATAACAAAAACATGGGCTGTCTAAAATGGGGATTAGGGCAATGGAGGCAGAAAGGACTGGCTTACAGGTCTTCACGAGTGTGTGTGATCACACTCACTGGGAGGGAGACAGAGTGTAACTGTTGTGACTTCTTCTTAGTGTAAGTAAATATTGTCATGCCTAATGTATTTGTAATTTTATATATTCTGCATTTGCCTCTCCTACTTAGAAGGTGGCCTTGTGAATCTAATTCTATCCATCCATCCATCCATCCACCCATCCTATCCATCTATCCACCCACCTATGTACCCATCTATCCATCCATCCATCTACCTATCTATCCATCCATGTATCCATGAATACACCCACTCATCCATCCATCCATCCATCCATCCATCCATCCATCCATCCACCCATCCTATCCATCCATCTAGCCATCTAATCATCCATCCATCTAGCTATTCACCTATCTATCCATCTACCCATCTGTCCATCCATCCACCTATCTATCCATCCACCCATCCACCCACCTATCCACCCATCTATCCATTTATCCACCCACCTATACACCCATCAATCCATCCAGCCATCTATCCATCCATCCACCCACCCACCCATGCATACATAGATACATCATCCACCCATCTATTTGTCCATCCATCATTTATCCACCCACCCATCCCTCCAGCTATCTACCCATCTAGCCACATATCCATCCATCACCCAGCCAGCCAGCTCTCCACTCATACAGCTACCTCTCCATCCACCTATCCACCACCCACCCATGCATACATACATAAATACACACATAGATACATAGATACATCTATCCAACCATCCATCCATCCATCCATCCACCCACCCACCCATCCATCCATCCATCTATCCATCCATCCATCTATCCAACCATCCACCCACCCATCCATCCATCCATCCATCCATCTATCCAACCATCCACCCACCCATCCATCCATCCATCCATCCATCCATCCATCTATCCATCCATCCATCCATCCATCCATCCATCCATCCATCCATCCATCCTCCCAGCTATCCACCTTTATTGGCTGCTGGATTTAATCTGCATTTCTCTTCCCATTTTTTTTGCTGGTGGGTCTCAGGGCCTTGTCAGTGACTTCCTTAGGACCCTCATGCCCCTGTATTTTTCATGAATCTCATCATAACTGACGTTATCTTTTTAAAAATCCTCACTTCACGCCTTGCACACATCTCCATGGTGTCATGTAATACTCATTCATTAGCTGCCCAAGGAACGAGGTTCTGTGGTTCTTCTGGTTTTACAGCTGAGAAGACAGAGACGTTGTGCAAGTCAGAAAGCGGTCACAGTTGATCAACCGAGACTGGGACGGATCCTCAGTGTCCTGCTTCTTCCTACACCCTCCACTTGAGAGGAGACTGACGGACGGACACCTGCAGCTGCACCTGACATTATCCCAGTTGTAATGGGAGATTATTGGGGTGTGTGTCTGCCTCCTTGAAAAAACAAAAGAGGCTGCTGTGTCTTGAGAAGGTGAACAATGTTCTCCATGCTCAGCTCCAAGAGAACAGTATGATCCCCAGGTGTTACCTGCCGGTGTCATCCCAGGCTCTGGTATACCCTTCCCCCATCTTTGCCCGCAGCTCTTTCTCCTGGGTGGAGGGGGGGTGGGCAGCAACCCTGGCAAACCCCCAGCCCTGAGCACACTTCCCACGGACCCATCTGTCAGCTGCCCGTGGAGCTAACACACCAATCTGTCAGGACTCAAGGGGCACCTCTCTCTGCCTTTGTTCCTTTGTCTTTTTCGAGCAAGGACAAGGGCTGGCTGTGCTTCTGCAGGAGTTTGTTGTGGTCGGGTAATTTGTTTTCCCTGGAGAGAACAGAAAAGCTTTTTTGTTGTTGTTTTTTTGTTCTACTTAGTCCCCTGAAGGGTGGGCAGCAAAATGAGCAACTGTCTTCCCCGGACCACCACCATCCGTTCCCATTCAGCGAGACTCCTGGCAGTGCCATTTCAGAACTCTGAGACTGGGAGAGCAAACACCATCTCATTAAAAAAGAAAAACCTAGGGGCCTGTTGGATTCATTAATCATGGGACCCCAGTCTGCTCATTTGCTGCTAATCAGCGGGCTCGTGGGAGGGAGCTACCAGTTGCCAGCTGCCACAAGGTTTCTTTTAACCCCTCCTCTGCCCACATCCACAGCCTGGAATAGAACCCTAGAACTCTGTTTCCCTCAAGGTGAAGATTGGCAAGAGATCGCTGGGTAGGTTTGTGTTGGGGATGTGGGGGGGGCGGAGGAGGAAATGCAGACTGAGCTTTCTGTTTTGCTTAATGTATTGGTCTCTTCAAGGCAGCTACCACTAAGAGCTCTCTCTCTCTCTCTTCTCTCTCTCTGTCTCTCTCTCTCTTTCTGCCTGTACTGAGACTTGAACTCAGGGCCTCACACTTTCACTGTTGCTCAAGGCTGGTGCTCTACCACTCCAACCAAATCTCCACTTCCAGCTTTCTTGCTGGTTCCCTGGCGATGCGAGTCTCACGGACTTTCCTGCCTGGGCTTGGCTTTGAACTGCGATCCTCAGATCTCAGCCTCCTGGGTTCGCTAGGATGACAGGGGTGAGCCACTAACCCCCCAGTTCTTTGTCTCTTTCGGTATTTCCCAGGAGCACAAAGTTTCCCCTTTTACAAACCTGAGGAAAGTGAGACTCAGAGGTGACATGTCTGATTGGGCCTGAGCTGGGATGGAAGTCAGAGGTATGGACCCCAAAACCCTGAGCAACCAAGGAGGCCAGCCCCCCTCTCCTACCATTCTCTGTTCTTCCTGAGGCTCCTGAAGAGGCTGGGAAGAGGGCAGACTGTGTAAGTGGCCAGAGCTGGGGTTGACATTTCTAGGGTGACCTCTCTGTTCTATGGAGAAATAGGATAATAGTGTGTTTGGGGGGGGGGGGTGATTCTGTAAGGCCAGTGGCCAAAACTTCACGCACGGCCCCTTCTCTTCAAACATCCCCTTCATCTAGGAATGAAATGAAGGGGACATTTTCCCAGCTGCCTTGGTGGCTCACGCCTGTCATCCTAGCTACTCAGGAGGCTGAGATCTGAAGATCGTGGTTCAAAGCCAGCCCCGGGCAGGATAGTCCGTGTGATTCTTACCTCCAACGGACCACCGAAAAGTCAGAAGTGGAGCTGTGGCTCAAGTGATAGAGTGCTGGCCTTGAGAGAGAGAGAGAGATACAGAGACAGAGACAGAGACAGAGAGAGATCAGGAAGAGTATCCAGGCCCTGAGTTCAAGCCCCAAGACTGGCACAAAATAATAAATAAATAAATGAAATTTTGTTTTCTAGGCATCAAGAGGGACGGCCTGAACTTCTGTCTACAGTTCTGCAGCTCTCCAATTCTCCATGCTTTCCTGCTCAAAAACCAGTCTTGGCTACCAGGCTGGAAGGTAAATTTGTTCATCGGCTCTGTAATTTACATATGGCGGCCTACTAAGTTTCTCCCCGGCTTAGCAGCTTACCACGAGGATCATTATTCTGAATTCAAGATATTCCCCCGAGTAGAAGCTGAGCTTTGCTTCATTGGGCACTTCTGGCTCAAGGTTTGGCATGAAATGCTACCATGCCTTTACAGCCGGGTCTGAGGTCTCATTCAACGGCTTGACCCAGGCTAAGTTTCCATTTCCCAAACTCCTTCACGTGTAGTTAATACGCTTTGGACGTTTTTGTGGTTGTTGTTTTGTTGTGTGTGGGTCTTTTTGATTTTTCCGTCGTGGTCCTGGGGCTTGAACTCAGGACCTGGGTGCTATTCTTAATCTATCATGATTGCTCTAATCAGCACTCGACCACTTTGAGCCGCAGCTCCACTTCTGGCTTTGTTGGTGGTTCATGGAAGGTAAGAGGTGATCCTCGGATCTCAGCCTCCTGACTAGCTAGGAGGACAGGCGTGAGCCACTGGGGTCCAAGAGGCATTAATTCTTTTTTCCTCAGGCTGTTGGGTAGAAAGCGCCAGTTCTGCACAGATGATTTCATTTGGGGTCTTAAGTTCCCTTTTTATCAGGCAGAATTCTTCCTAGAGCTTCCTGCACTGTGACAGGCTGATGCTTACGTTAGGCCAGCACGAATAACCCGAGAAAGAGGCCATGATTTGCTCTAGAACTCATGTCTTACCTGCGATCCCCTAGTCTCTCTGCTGAATTCTATGGGTTGCAAAGGAGCCATGGTTACAGTCAAGACGTAGAAAGAGGATCTCACAATAGCCAAATGCCGGGAGACAGGGATTCTTTGGGGTCTATCTGTTAGATGGAGAGTCCCAGATGACAACTCGACCTGCACAGGAAAGAGCACAGCGCTGTTTTCCATGAGGTTTCTACCTGCAATTCCTTCCAATGCAAAGATAACCTCACTGCGTTGTTTGCCTAGATTCCCCTCTTTCTGCTTTCCTATTTATTTATTTATTTAGTCAGTTGTGGGGCTTGAACTCTGGGCCTGGGCGCTGTCCCTCAGCTCTTCAGCTCAAGGCGAGTGCTCTACCACTTGAACCACAGCGCCACTTCCACTTTTCTGGTGGTTCATTGGCGATCAGAGTCTCATGGACTTTCCTGCCCGAGCTGGCTTTGAACCTCGATCCTCAGATCTCAGCCTCCTGAGTAGCTGGGATGACAGGCGTGAGCCACTGGAACCTGGCCGATACTTTCTTTTTAAAATGTTTCTTCTTCTTAAAAAGGCAATGTACAGAGGGGTTACAATTGCATAAGTCAGATAAAGAGTACATTTATTTTTGGACAATGTCTCTTCTTTCCTTCCTCCCTCCCTCCCTACTTTCCTTCTTTCCTCCCTCCCTCCCTCCCTCCCTCCCTCCCTCCCTCCCTTCCTTCCTTCTTTCCTTTCTTCCTTCCTTCATCCCTCTCTCCATTCTGTCCCTTCTCCTTCATTCCTTCCTCTCCTCCCCTCCCTCTCTTCCCTTCCTTTTTCTTCCCCACCCTTTCCCTCTCCTCTCCTCCCCTTCTCTTCACTTTCCCTTCCCATCTCCTTTTTTTTCTTTTCTCCCTTCTTTCTCCTTCCCTCTTCCTTTCCCTCCCTCCTTCCCTCCCTCCCTTCCTTTCTTCCCTCTTCCTTTTCCCCTTCCTCTTTCTTCCTTCCCTCTTTCTTTCTTTCTTCCCTCCCTCTCTCTTCCTTCCTTCCTTTCTCCCTTTTCCTTTTCTTCCTTTCATTTCTCCTCTTCCTTCCTTCCTTCCCTCCTTTCTTCCTTCCTTCCTTCCTTCCTTCCTTCCTTCCTTCCCTCTTTCCCTCCCTCCTTCCTTCCTTCCTTCCTTCCTTTTTTTCCTTTCTTTCTTTTCTCTCTCTTCCTTTCTGCCATTCCCTTCCTCCCCTCCCACATCCTTTGGTTATTTTGCACCGTCTCCCTCCTGTTCAGTCGATGCAATGAGCACTTGGCACAAGTAGAAGGTCTGTCCCTGAACAGGAAGACACACAGCCAACCCCTGCCACCTGCTCGGCCACTTCTGTCTCGCTCTGTGGGGCTCTCATCAGACACCGAAGTTCCTGGGGTACACCTCCTCCAGATTCCCCCTCCTTCAATGCTCTGAGGGGTTGGGGAGGCCTTGTGTCTTCCCCAAGGGGGGGTGGGGAGAGGTACCCAGGTCACACAGCTGGATAAATGGCATGCATAGGAATGCAAAGGAGAGACACTCTAAACCCCTCCCAGATTACCATTTATTTCAGCTCCATATTGAATTTCTGGCCTGGCCTAATGTTGCTTGAACTGCTGCCTCCAAGAATCTTCTTGAAGATGTTTTCCGAAAAAAATCGCAGCTCCCCTCCTCCCACCCCAGGGAGAATTAAGTGGAACTACCACTTAATCCCCCTCCCCCTTCATTTCTAATCAGCAATTGATCTTCCAAAGCCTGTGGGACAGGGGAGAGAAATCGAATTCCGTTCTGATGATAATGCTGTCGGATGACATCGATTTCCACCCCGCAGAGGAGACCTGCAGGGAGATGGGATAAATCCACAGACGTCACAAAAATATTCACGCAGGAGGCGGGACACGAACAATTTCAAAGCCCTTTTCTCTTTCTATTTTTTTTTTTAAATCAAAGCTTCCTCTTCAGAAGCTCTCTTTGGAATTCTTTGAAGAAAATTGGAGCGGAGACCATAAAATAAATGTGAGGCACAATCAGATACATGCTGGTTATTGAGTGTTCTATTCTGAGGTACTTTGGATGCTACATTGGACGATCCGTAATAGAATAGAGAGCAGTGGAATTTGCTTTTATGAATGTCAGTAGTTTTCACAAGCCAAGTGCTCAACACGTAACAGACTTTCTGCAAAACATCACACGTCTTGTATCTTGGGGAAGGAAGCTAGCAGTTTCTCTCAGAAAAAAAACTAAGCATGAGAGAGTTTAAGGAGCTGGTGAAGGTGTCTCAGGACAAAGGCTTTTTTTGTTTGTTCATTTGCTGGTACTGGGAACCAAGTGTTGCCTCAACTATTTCGATCAAGGCTGGTGTTCTACCACTTGAGCCACAGCTCCACCCCCAGCTTTTTGCTGGATTGATTTAAAGAACCTCACAGACGTTTCTACCTGGGCTGGCTTTGAACTTCCAGCCCCAGATCTCAGCCTGATGAGGAGTTAAGATGACAGGGGTGAGCCACCAGTGCCCCCTACAGCCCCAGGGTTTAGAGCAAGTCTGTCAGAGTCTGGGCTGTGATGTTCAGATGAACAAGGATGTTTGGGGGGGGGTAGGAAGCAACCTCCTTTGGAAGTTTGTTGAACTTCAGGCCCCAGAACCTCACTGAAATAGGGAGATCAGGGCTGGCTGGTGCCTTCTTGGCCACAGGGTGGACGGTAGGGTCTGCCATCTTGTCTTCATGCTGGAGAAGGAGGAAGTCCTGCCTCCCAGGTGATGGGCGTGCCTGAATCTCTGGAGGAAGGGAAGTCCCACCCCCAGGTGGTAGGTGTGCCTGAGTCCCTGGCACTGAGCTAATAGGTTGCTAGACCTGTTAATCCAGTGCCTGGGACTGACTTTCCAGTGACCCTGTCCCCTGACCTGACCCTATTTAGGCCCAGACTAGCTCACACCATGCATCTCCATGTTCCTGTCCTGTCTCTTGTCTCCAGTTTCTTCTCTGGGCACCATGATGCCCCTCTTCAGCTCTCCATTGGAGCTGTACTACTTTGCTGGCATTGTTTTTGTTCTCTCTTTCCTTCCCAGCCCTCATGGCTCAGTTACCTAACAGTGCAAAAGTGTGTTTGCTGGGCTGCTGGTCTTTGGGACAGGAGACCACCATGCCGACGCCAGCCTTTTAATAAAAGATGCCAAAATTCCCCCTCTCAAAATGTGGCTTCTCTGTTTCCTCACCATGCGACGTCAGACGGGAAATCTGCATGGCGATTGTCTTTCCTGTGATGAACTGGCGCTCCAATTCTCAAGAGTCTTGGCTCCCAATCAAGAAGCCTCTCACTCTCTGAGCCTGAGGTTCTGGAGGACAGGACATCCCAAGCTCCCTTGGCTACTTCGCTCTGGGGTAGAAACTCAGAGAGCAGCAAAGTCGATTAGCCTGCCAGGGGACACACAGACGGGTGAGTAGAGACACAGCCAGAGGGCCCCAAGCCCTCCCCAGGACATAGCCTGCCTCAGTTTCTCTAGCCCAAGTGGCATGAGAGATCACCGTTAGTATCCTGCTGAAGAAACGTGAAGATGAAATCCACCAAGGGAAAAATGACTTGTCCAAGGGCATCGGGTACAGAGCAGAAGAGCTAGATGATGCTGATGGTGATGGTGATGGATAACAGCAATGATGATAATGATGATGATGATGATGATGATGATGATGATGATGATGATGACAACAGTGGTGGTGATGATCATGATAGTGGTGATGTTGGTGATGATGGAGATGGTGATGATGGTGATGGTGATGATATTGCCCAGAATGGTAACAATGAGAATAACAAACAAAGGGAGGAGCTGTCAATTTTTAGAGCCTGACCTTGGACCCCACTAACCCTCCAGGGTAAGACCACCTCTTTGGCTCTGCGTGGAGTACTACACAGGAGGTAAAAAGCACCAACCCTCTCCTCTCCAGATTCGGGATTTTAGATCCTCCAGGGCACACAAGGTAGAACGAGACCCATTATTCTCTTGTGCTGTGTGTGTGGTTTTTTTTCTCTCCCCCTTCCAAACTTAAGAAACTCTTAACTCTTGGGGAGTGGAGAACTCGAAGTTGTGAGCCCACGGGGGTGAGGCGGAGGAGCTGAGCTGATGGGCTGTATAAATAGCAACCGTACCCACACCGCCTTGTCGGTGCACATCAAAAAGGCACATTAAGGGAATTGAAGATGTCAGCTGGGTTACATCTGAAATGTGACCTGCCTTTATTATCTTGTGAAGTGTGGGGGTGGGGGTGGGGGAGGGGAGACTGTCAAGAACTCAACAAACTCTTCCTGGGCTGCGTGGGATATCTCTGGAAGCCAGTAGTCCTCTCCGGCGGAACGGCTGTGCAAACATGGGGGGCGGGGGGAGACAGCAAACGTGGCTTTGCTCCCCACAGTGCCAGCCATGGCTTTGTTTCCCCAAGACCAGTCTGTGTCTAGCAGCTGCTTTTCCCTGTGAGGTTGGGCTGCTATGATCCTGGCTCTTTGAAGACAAGCCTCGAAGGCTTTAGTGCTGGCCCGGATCTCCACTCCTCGCTAGCCACGCACGGGTGGCTCACGCCTGGCATCCCAGCTACTCAGGAGGCTGAGATCTGAGGATCGTGGTTCAAGGCCAGCCGGAACGGGTGTGTGGGGGGGAATCTGTGAGATTCTTATCTCCAGTTAAACACCAGAGGAAAAAAAAAGCCAGAAGTGGAGCTGTGGCTCAGGGGACTTAGCATTAGCTTTGAACTAAAGAAACTCAAGGACAGTACCCAGGCCATGAGTTCAAGCGCCCCAGCATTGGATAAAATAAATGAACCATGATACGGCATTATTTCTGGATTGGATTTGGTGGAGGTAGTGGTGGTGGAGCTTGAACTCAGGGCCTGGCTGTTATCCCTGAGTTCTTTTGCTCAAGGTTGGTGCTCTACCACTTGAGCCACAACACCACTTCTGGTTTTCTGGTGGTTCATTGGAGATCAGAGTCTCATGGGCTTTCCTGCCCAGGCTGGCTTTGAACCTCCATTCTTCAGATCCTAGCCTCCTGAGTAAATAAAATGACAGACATGAGTCACCAGTGATGGTCAATTAATATTTTTTTTTATCATTACCTGAACCTTTCAGGTAATGCGATCTCTGCCTCAAAGCCCAGCTATTAAAATTACAAACTGGAACCTGCCGCCAATGGCTCACACCTGTCATCCTAGCTACTCAGGAGGCTGAGATCTGAGGATCGCAGTTCAAAGCCAGCCCTGGCAGGAAAGTCCATGAGACTCTTATCTCCAATAAACCACCAAAAAAGAAGCCAGAAGTGGCGCTGTGGCTCAAGTGGTAGAGCATTCACCTTGAGTATAAGAGCTCAGGGACAATACCCAGGCCCTGAGTTCCAGCCCCAGGACTGGAACAACAACAAAAAGTTAAACAAGAGTGCAGGGTCTTGAGTTCAAACCTTAGTACTGGCCCCCCCCAAATTAAATACTATTTCCAAATAATAATAACAGTAATATTTCCAAAGGCAAAGAGGGCTTCGATATAGGGACTCAAAAAGACACCGCATGGCACCTAATCATGACTTGCTTCACCAGAAGCTCTGGGAATCACACACTGTAGGAATGCAGTGTTGGGGAGTGATAGGGATTAAGTACTTCCGGGGCAGGTGTGGTAGGGATTAAGTACTTCTAGGGCAGGTGTCAGGGCCTCTGGACGTCAGCGGGGCACACACACACACACACACACACACACACACACACACACACACACACACACGTTGTCTCCCCCCCCTCCAACCTCTGCTCAGCCATCTTGCAGTCATTTTCTCTTGCAGAAACAAAATCTGGTAGATTCATCTTCTGAAACAGCTCAGGGTGCAGCTGGCTCTGGCTGTTGATGAATAAGAAATCAGAGCTCACAATGGAAGAGGCTGAGCTCCTCGGCTCTGTCTATAGGCTCGGCGTTTGAGTCCTTAGAAGGGCTGAAAGGGAGCAAATGACAAGAGTTCACTCATGGGCTTCAGAAGTGAGAAGTGTGTGTGTGTGTGTGTGTGTGTGTGTGTGTGTGTGTGTGTGTGTTCGCTGCTACAGGAAAACCTCAAGAAGCACCATTTTCTTTTCCACCATTTCCTTCTACCATGTCAAAATAATAATAATAATGATTTTTTTTAAGCCTGAAGTTCCAATTTGCATTACCATTCTCAGGGAACCCCTTCCCCACCCCCCACACCCCCCCACACCAGGTACCCCC
>NW_027202665.1:25392-47892 GCF_024711535.1 Dipodomys merriami
CCTTCCCCTCCCTCCCTCCCTTCCCTCCTTCCCCCTCCCTTCCCCTCCCTCCCTCCTTCCCTGGCTTCCCTCCTCCCTCTCCTATCCACTTTCCTCCTTTCCCTTCCTCCGTCCTCCCTCTGTCCCTGCTTCCCTCCCTCCCTCCTTCCTTCCCTGCTTCCTCCCTCCCTCCCCCTTCCTCTTTCCTTCCATCCCTCCTCCTCTCTCCTCTCTCCTCCCTTCCCTCCTCTCTTCCCTTTCCTCTCCTTCCCTTCCTTTCTTTCCTTCTTCCTTCCTCCCTCCCTCTTCCTTTCTCCCTCCCTCCCTCCTCTTCCCTTCTTTCCCTTCCTCCCTCCCTTCCTTCCTTTCCCCTCCACCTCCCTTCTCTCCCTCCTCTCCCTCCTCCTCCCTTCCTTCCCCTCCCCTCCTCTTCCTCTTCCTCTCTCTTCTTCCCCTCTCTTCTTTCCTTCCTTCCTACCTCTCCCTCCCTCCTTTCTCCCTCCCTGTCCCCTCCCTCCCTTCCTTCCTTGCCTTCCTCCCTTCCTTTATTCCTTCTTTCTTTCCATCCTTCCTATTTCTTTACCTCTCTTCCTTTGTTCCTTCCTTCCTATCTCCCTCCCTCCTTTCTCCCTCCCTTCTTCCTTCCCTTCCTGTCTCCTTCCTCTCTTCCTTCCTATCTCTTTCCCTACCTTTTCCCTTTCTTCCCTTCCATCCTTCCTACTTTCCTTCCTCCTTTCTCCCTCCTTCCCCTCCCTCCCTCCCTTCCATCCTTCCTACTTTCTTCCCTGCCTTCCATCCTTCCTACTTTCTTCCCTCTCTTCCTTCCCTCCCTTCCTCTCTCCTTCCTGCCTCTCCCCCAGCCTCCTTGCCTCCTCCCCCTGATCCCTCATCCCTTTCCTTCCTTCTCTTCCTTCTTTTCCCTTCGGATGCCTTTCTTGAGTGCACACATTTCAGTTCTGAGCCCCTGATTACCCCAAACATCAGAAGCACACTACGGAGGGGTGTGTGTGGCTAGAAGGCAAACACTGGGTCCGTCTGACCTTCCTCCAGCGCAAACCGCCAGAGCCAGGGACCAGAGGAGCCTGCGAGGCCAGAAAGCAACACGGTGGTGGTGGCAGTGGCTCTCTGCTCCTGGTCCCCCCCTCCCTCCGCCCCCCCCCCGCCTGGCATGCGTGGTTTCCATGGAGACCAGCCTGCCACACTGGAGATGGGGTCCCTGAGATTCTGTGACAAATGGAAACATTCGCATGCCTAAATATAGCTGCATGCAGGGCAGTTTATCCCCCATCCCCCACTTCCCCCTCCACACACACACACCCACCCCACCCCACCCCCCTCCTTGCCTGAATCTTGGCTTGGAAAGCGAATTCACCAAACCCAACTCCAGGAGGTGTTCAATAATTTATGACAGTGTTTACAGGGCATCCGGGGAAGGAGAGATCGTGGCATGGAAAATGGTCTCTCTGCAGAAATAGGGGGTCCATTTGGTTGCTTCTGGGACAGCTGTCACCCGAATTCTGAGCTCGAACAAGGGCTGGGGGGCAGAATGCCCCTTCCCCACAGAGGGGTCTTGGGAGAACTTTCTCCCCACCTTTATCTGGGGAAATGGTCTCTCCAGTCAGAGAGGGAAATGCTGCCCTGTAAGCCAACAAGAGTAATTGGTGTGTGTCTTGGCTTCTTTTCCCCAGGGGTGTGTGTGTGTGTGTGTGTGTGTGTGTGTGTGCCAGTGCTGAGACTCTACCAGTTGAATAACACCACAGCTCCATGTCTATCTTTATTTGTTTTTTGCTGGTTCATTGGCGATCAGAGTCTCACAGACTTTCCTGCCTGGGCTGGCTTTGAACCGTGATCCTCAGCTCTCACCCTCCTGAGTAGCTAGGATGACAGGCGTGAGCCACCAGCACCCTGATTCCCAGCCTCCCTTCTGCCAGCCAACCCCGAACCACCACCATCTCCTGCCAGTCTGTGAATTTCACCCACTTCCCACAGCTAGAATCAGACACACGCTGTCTTTCCATTCCTGGCTGCACATCATCCACCATGGTGTCCTTGAGGTAGCCGATATTCTGATAGCTTTTCCTTTTTCAGGACTGCATGATCTTTCACCATAAGTCTATACCACGTGAATATCCATGCATCCGTTGTGGGTATTCAGATTGGTTCTAGCATCAGGTCCTAGTGTATAAAGCTGCTAGAATGAAGAGCCTGTGATTCACTCCTCAGACCTTGTTTCCAGAATGGCTGGAGGAGAAGGTTGCATGAGGTAGATGGAGAAGCATCATCCTAATTCCTGTAGGAGCTGCAATCATTCAGGCCCCTGCCCGCCTGGCAGTATACCATGCTTGCATTTCTGGTGGGCAGAGAGGGTTCTGAAGGTTCTAGAAACCTGCAAGATAGAGCCAGGAGACGACGCCGTCATTTTCAGAGATGTGGGTCAAGTGACTGAAGTTCTGCTTGTGAACCGGGAGCAGACGATCTGGAATGGAAGCTCGCCCAAGGAAAAGCTCATCTTTTATGCATGCGTGTGAAGTCCCAACCGGGGACCCAGGACCTGGCTCTCAGGAAATGTTGAAGAGCTCCATCAGAGAGCACAAAGTTAGGTTCATAAGAAGAGGGGGGATCGTCGCCCATTAGGAGCAAGAAGACCCCACAGCGCCCTTCCCATTTGAGAAGGGCCCTTGCCTTAAGCTCAACCAGCTCAATCAAGGACTGTGGTCAGGCCCTGAGTTCAAGTCCCAGGACCAGCACATGACTGTAAGGTCAATTAAATAGGTAGTTTAACTTAGGTAGCTGGTGAAGAGAACACCACGAGGTATTCAGGCAGGAAAGAGACGTGTATTTTATAAGACCACGTGGGTTTAAGTAGGGGAGGGGCAGGAAAGGCAGGAACTTGCTTCCGAGGCCATCAAAGCCAACATATGCAAAGCTCCATTCTCCTCTGACAGAGAGATTTAAAAACCCAGCCTCAGCTGGGCACCGGTGGCTCACGCCTGTCATCCTAGCTACTCAGGAGGTTGAGACCTGAGGATCACGGTTCAAAGCCAGCCTGGGCAGGAAAGTCCATGAGACTCTGATCTCCAAGGAGCCACCAGAAAACCGGAAGTGGCGCTGTGGCTCCAGTGGTAGAGCGCTCACCTTGAGCTGAAGAGCTGAGGGACAGCGCCCAGGCCCTGAGTTCAAGCCCCACGACCGACAAAACAGCCTCTCCCACTCTGCTTGGTCCTGGGTGTCGGCCCCCAGGGGGAAAAAAAAGGCCCACAAGCTACAAAGTCTTCATTCACAACAGGAAATAAACACAGCCAAGCCTTCTGTGTGGCCTATAGAAGATAATGACCCCCCAAAAGCCCTGAGCAGGCTTTAAAAACAGACACCCTAGAACTCTCCTCTTCCAAGTAAAGGGCTCCATTTTTTTTTATTAGCTCAACCAGGGAGCTTTTGGCCAGATGAACCACCTTCTGTCATCCTAACTGATTTCCTTCCTTCCTTCCTTCCTTCCTTCCTTCCTTCCTTCCTTCCCTCCTTCCCTCCCTCCTCCCTCCCTCCCTCCCTCCCTCCCTCCCTTCTTTCTTTCTTTCTTTCTTTCTTTCTTTCTTTCTTTCTTTCTTTCTTTCTTTCTTTCTTTCTTTCTTTCTTTCTTTCTTTCTTCCTTTCTTTCTTAAAAAAAGAATCTGTCTTCCTCTCTGGAGAACGGAGAGGCAGGTGGCACATTGTATAAACCGTGAAAGAAATGATGAAAATATCGGCAATTCTTCTGCCATCTCCAAATATTCCAACATAAATATTTGCGAGAGGCTGGTCCAACTCCTTGGGCCAAGACCAGAGACAGAAGGTGAGCCTCAAGCTATGTGGCAACAAATCTCTCAGTCATCTGTCTCTTGATGAGAGATTCAGAGAGTCAGGTTTAACAATGGGGGCAAGAAGGGGGGCAGGGAGTGGGGGGAAGGGGAGGGAATCTCATGAAGTCTGGCACCAGTGGCTCATGCCTGTCATCCTAGCTACTTGGGAGGCTGAGATCTGAGGATCGCCGTTTGAAGCCAGCCTGGTCAGGAAAGTCTGTGGAAGACTCTTATCTCCAAGGAATTATCCGAAAGCTGGAAGTGGGGCTGTGGCTGGAGCGGTAGAGTGCTAGCCTTCAATATACAAAGCTCGGGCTGGGAAGGTGGCTCAAGTGGTAGAGCGCTAGCCGTGAGCTGAAGAGCTGAGGGACAGCGCCCAGGCCAAGAGTTTTCAAGTGTTAGCCTTGAGCAAAAGGAAGCTCAAGATCAGTGCCCAAGCCCTGAGTTCAAGCTCCAGGACTGGCATAAAGAAAAAATCTGGGTCCAGTAGTTCATCCAAAGTCTCCCTGTCCATCCATCCATCCATCCATCCATCCATCCATCCACCTACCCACCCATATATACAAACATACACCCACTCTATCTACTGATCTGTCCACCCACCTATCCATCCATCCAACTACTCACCCACCCACTCATCCATCTACCCACCCACACACCCTGCGTCCATCCATCCACCCAGCCCTCCATCCATCCACCCATCTATCATCCATCCACCCATCTATCATCCATCCACCCACCCATCCATCCATCCACCCACCCATCCATCCATCCACCCACCCAGCTACCTATCCATCCATCTACCCACCCACCTATTCACCCACCATCCATCCACCCATCCACCCACCCACCCATCCATCTACCCACCCTCCACCCACCATCCATCCATCCATTTATCCATCCATCCACCCACCCATCCATCCAACTACCCACCCACCCATCCATCTATCATCCATCCACCCATCCACCCACCTTCCCTCCCTCCCTCCATCCATCCACCCACCCACCCATCCACCCACCTTCCCTCCATCCATCCATCCACCCATCCATCCTTTCCATGTCCAGAACCGAGCCTGGCAGTTGCCAGTGTTGAACAGCCAGAGTGAAATATATTTAGAGCACCCCTGCAACAGCAGCTAGAGGATTTCCTGGCTGAGCCGACGCCAGCCCCTGCCAGCCCACAGAAACACACACGAAGGCCTTCTGCTCTTCTGAAGTAAATGGGAATGGATGGACTCACTGAGTGGAAAATGCCCAGAGGCATTTTAGAGCTCAGGACCTCAGACACAGGCCTTTGGCGAGGGTGCTGAGCGGGATAGAGACAAGGCCTGCAAGAAATGTTTGCTCCCTGTGCAGCACACTGGCTCCACGGGCTTGTGTGTAAGTGCTGGTGGTGTTCTTTTCCTTTCTTCTTCTTCTTTTTTTTAAATGGTGCTGATCTTGGGACTTGCACAAGGTGTCTGGGTACAGTCTCTGAGCTTTTGTGCTCAAGGCGAGCGCTCTACCACTTCAGCCCCAGCTCCGCTTCTGGTTTTCTGATAGTCGATTGGCCATTAGAGTCTCAGGGATTTTCCTGCCCGGGCTGGCTTTGAACTGCGATCCTCCAGATCTCAGTCTCCTGAGTAGCTAAGATGATAGACGTGAGCCACCAGCGCCTGGCTCTCCACACATATTTAGCAAGCATCCCTGGGTAGTTTTCTACCCAGCCTTGAACGAGATTTGACCCAAGTCCTGGCTCAGACTAGGGCTTGCCACTTGGTGAATGATGGTCAGACTTCTTCCCATGAGAATAAACAAGCACATCAGGGAATCCCAGTTACCAACCCCCAGGCTCTGCAGAGAGGATGGAGAGGGAAGGTTAACTGAACGGAGAAATCCAGCCAGGTCCTTTCCCAGGGAAGGACATTTCTAACGAGAGTAGATTGTTAAGGAACAGACAGCCCGGCAAACACCGGGGGCAAGGCCATTTCAGGTCAACAAGCCAGCTGGGCAGAGGCCGGGCAGCTCAGGATCTGCGAGTGCGTGGTGTGAAGAACCAGGGGTATTGTCGGAGGAGCAGGGTGGGAGCTGGGAGAAGCTGGATTTCCCTCTTCTGGCTGGAAAGGGAGGGCTGGGTGGCAGGGCTGTAGGGAAGAAATTTGGTTCTTATCCTAAGGGAAATACTAACCACAATCTCCTGGGTGGGAAGAGTGAACGATTCATCTTTAACCATTTTTTCTAGCAGCTGAGTGGAAAATGAGGAGGCAGGCCAAGAACAGGAGTTGGAAAGTAGGGAAATGAGGGACCAACTCAGCCTAAGAGGGGGTTTGGGGGGGGGGACGTTGGAGAGGGTATCCGATGCAGTTAGGTGAAGGTTTGGGAAACAGAGTCAAGGGGTACAGGGGGATGATGGGTTGAATACAGGGCTCCATCCCTGAGTCTCTTTGTGCTCAAGGCTAGTACTCTGCTACTTGAGCCACAGCTCCACTTCCAGCTTTTTATTTTTATTTTTCTCCTGACTCTTATTGGAGATCAGAGTTGCAGGAATTTTCCTTCCCGGGCCGTGATCCTCAGCGCTCAGCCTCCTGAGCAGCTAGGGTGACAAGGTGCTAGCCTTGAGCCCCGAAATGCACACACAGCAATGGTGCCCTGGGCCCTGAGTTCAAATCCCAAGACTGACACTAAAAAAAAAATAACATTAAGAAAAAAAAAAAAAAAAGGTCTGGCATGCTGCAGAATTTTCCCAAACTGTTATCCCTTGTCAAGAGTCAGTCAACTTTTTCTTTTTTTTTGTCTTTTTCCTTTTTTCCCCTAAAGGGCCAGATAGAGAAGATGCCTTGTGCCCTGGGTCATCATGGTGATGATGTTATAGGATGGTTATTAATGTGATGATGTCTTGATCTGCCAAAGTACCGTGAGAGCAGACGGAAAATAAACAAATGAGCGCGTGAACCTGGACTTCTGCCCACTCAACAGCTTCTGCCAAACTGCTGGGTGGGCCAGATGTGGCTAGGATTTGGGTCATGTTTGCTGGCTTCCGTTCTGGCTATAAAAAGCCTCCCTGTGAGCACAGGACTTAGACATTGAAGGCTTAGGGGAGAAAGCAATGGGAAAACCAGCCGGGACACCGGTGGCTCACGCCTGTCATCCATGCTACACAGGAGGCTGAGATCTGAGGATCGTGGTTAAAGGCCAACCTCCTCTCCTCCCCCCTTTCCCCGAGCAGGGAAGTCCTGTAAGACTCCCATTTCCCAATGGATCAGCGAAAAGCCAGAAGTGGGTCTGTGAGCAAGTGGTAGAGCTCCAGGCTTGAGCAAAAACAAAAAGTGTGTAGGGACAGAGAACCGAGGAATGGCAAGTATGAACCACCAGCTGTCAGACCCCTCTGATCTTCCTTTGTTAGGTTCATCGTACTGAACACAATGCCCACCAGCTCACATTCTTGAACTGCTCCAAAGATTCCATACAGATTCCTGCTTTCACACACTCAAAATTCCTCCTCATCTCCTCTGACCACAACCACCTCCTTGGCTTTTGTCTTCTTTTGGTCAATGGTGGGGCTTGAACTCAGGGCCTGGGCGCTGTCCCTGAACTCTTCAGCTCAAGGCAAGTGCTCTACCCCTTAAGTCACAGCGCCACTTCCAGTTTTCTGGTGGTTCATTGGAGATCAGAGTCTCCCAGACGTTCCTGCCCGGGCTGGCTTTGAACCTTGATCCTCAGATCTCAGCCTCCTGAGTAGCTAGGATGACAGGCGTAAGCCAGCAGCGCCTGGCCCTCTTGGCTTTTTAGGTGTCTTCCATCCACCCTGCTTTCTTTCAGCCAAGAGTGCTCCAAAGACACCACTTCCTTCCATCATCCAAATCATTCGGGCACCAAACCAGCCGAGTACAAGTGTCTGCCAGTCTAGTGTGCTCGTGACCCTTCGGTAACCATTACATCAAACAAGAGCTCTAATCTCTAGTGAAGGATTTCTTTTCTTTTCTTTTTTTTTTCTTTCTTTAATCCTCTAAGCACTCCAGTCTACTTTCCCCTGGGCTTGCTATTCTAAGAGGCTCAGAAGGTCAGCTCTGATCCTTTCTGATTGGAATCCCTGCCCCTCCTGCTCCCCTCCCCAAGACCAAGGGGGTGAAGTGGGAATTCCTAATGACTTCCTTTGGCCAGGTCTTTCTTTTTCTGAGGGGGGGGGGTGTGCCAGTCCTGGGGTTGAAATCTGGGCCTGGGCACTGTCCCTGGGTGCGCTCTCTCTCTCTCTCTCTCTCTCTCTCTCTCTCTCTCTCTCTCTCTCTCTCTCTCTCTCTCTCTCTCTCTCTCTCTCTCTCTCAAGGATAGTGTTCTACTACTTGAGTCACAGCTCCACTTCCGGTCTTTGGCTGGTTCATTGGAGGTAAGAGTCTCACGGGCTTTCCCAACCTGGGCTGGCTTGGGACTGTGATCCTCTGATCTCAGACCTCTTTTTTTTTTTTTTTTTTTGTCGGTTGTGGGCTTGAACTCTGGGCCTGGGCGCTGTCCCTCAGCTCTTCAGCTCAAGGTGAGCGCTCTACCACTTGAGCCACAGCGCCACTTCTGGTTTTCTGGTGGTTTATTGGAGATAGGAGTCTCACGGTCTTTTCTGCCCGGGCTGGCTTTGAACCGCGATCCTCAGATCTCAGCCTCCTGAGTAGCTAGGATTACAGGCGTGAGCCACCAGCGCCCGGTTCTGATCTCAGATCTCTTGAGTAGCTGGGATGACAGGCGTGAGCCACCAGCACCTGACTTAGGTCTCTTGTGGTTGTTTTAACTCCATAGAGATTGCTGCCAACATGGCTGGAATGGGTCAACGAAGTTCTCAGGGATTGGGGTTCAGACTTCATAGAACCCTGGGCACTTCGGATGCTACTTTTGCTAGCATGCTCATGAAGGAGTGGATATTCTAAGCTAAGAAGTAACCCTGCAAAATAGACATGGCTTTTCCTTCCTTCCTTCCTTCCTTCCTTCCTTCCTTCCTTCCTTCCTTCCTTCCTTCCTTCCTTCCTTTTTTCCTTTCTTCTTCGTTTGGCTGGTCCTAGGGCTTAAACTCTGGGCCTGGGCACTGTCCTTGAGCTCCTTTGCTCCAGGCAAAGTGCTCTACCCACTTAAACCACAACACCACCTCTGGCTTTTTCTGTGATTCATCAGAGCTAAGAGTCTCACGAACTTTCCTGCCTCATCTGGCTTCTAACCTGCGATCCTCAGCTCTCAGCCTCCTGAGTAGCTAGGATGACAGGTGTGTGAAGGGGGAAAGGTCTGGAGGGGGAAACAGAAAAAAAAATCTGTCTGCAAGAGGTGGTAGGCCCAGCCAGACATTTCTGCCATCATGTTTCCGTTTTGAAATGGTTCTCTTCCAAATGCCAAAGGTGCCTTCTGGCTTCCCCATCGTGGCGAGCCTGATGGTGGCAGATCCACCTTTTCCTCTGAATATCAGGGGGAAAGAAATGCAGCCTTGGCTTCTGGGAGAACTCGAGGCTCTGAGGGAGGCGTGGCCTAGTGACATCACGGGGAGCTCCCCACCAATCACTGCTCAGGGGGCGGGCCACAAAGCCGACATCAAAGACGACCGTGGACCACAGGCCTACAAGGAAAGCAGGCCCCCATGGTTTTACGCCTGTCGTCCCAGCTGTTCAGGAGGCTGAGATCTGAGGATCACGGGTTCAAAGCCAACCCCGGGCAGAAGAGTCAGTGAGGGTCTTATCTCCAATTAACCCCATTTCCCCCTGCCAAAATAATAATATAAAATAATAATAATAATATCAGAAATGGAGCTGGGGCTCAGGCCTTGAGTTCAAGCCTCAGGATGGACACACACACACACAATTAAAAAGGAAGGAGAAAAGATAAAAGAAAACACCTTTAATATCATCAGACCTGTCAAGATCCTTTGCTTACGCCAGCCATTAGTGGCTCACACCAGTCATCCTAGCTACTCAGGTAACTGAGAGCTGAGGATTGCAGTTCGAAGCCAGCCTGGGCAGAAAATTCCCCAAGAGACTCTTATCTCCAATGAACCACTCAAAAACCAGAAATGGAGCTGTGGCTCCAAGGGGTAGCTTGCAAGTGGTGAGCAAAAGAGCTGAGGGACAGCATCCAGGCCCTGAGTTCAAGCCCCATGACTGGCAAAAGCAAAGACAATAACAACAAAGATTCCTTGCTTAACCAGCCGATCCTAAACCTGCTCAGATCACTGTCATGAGTCAAGGTGGGCAAAGTGACCTAATACAAAGCCTGTTTTACTTATTAAAAAAATAAAAAAGATCACAAACAGGATACCTGTGGCCTGTCATCCTAGCTACTCAGGAGGTTGAGATTTGAGGATCACAGTTCAAAACCAGCCTGGGATGTTAAGTCCATGAGACTTTTAGTTCCAATAAACCACCAGAAAACCGGAAGTGGCGCTGTGGCTCAAGTGGTAGAGCACTCACCTTGAGCTGAAGAGCGCAGGGACAGTGTCCAGGCCCAGAGTTCAAGCCCCACGACCGACAAAAAAAAAAAAAGTGTTCAATGCCACTGGTATTTTCTTGGATGCTAAAGGTGAAAACAAGAATGTGTATATACTTTATCTGGTGGTGAAGTAGGACCTCAGGAAGGAGAACTTTCTAGAACTCTACAATATTGCTAACCAGTCCCGAGCTAAATTTATGGTGGGGGGTCACTGGATCCTATGGCAGTAAATCATTACGTAGAACCTTCTAGAACTACTATAAACAGGCGACCGCATCCTAGGGGAATGGGTTACGCTGGGGCCATGATTCACTGCTTGTAGAACCTCGATGCTGTGCTGTTCCACCATGACTGTACTTGTGACTCATTGCTCGAATCCTGACTCAGTCCTGCTTTGCTCCTGTGCATGATAAAGCATCAAAATGGAGTCAGCCCAGCGGTGCAGCCAGTGTGCTTACGTAAGTAAAAAGGTTTGCACTACGGGGAGTGGTTTGTGTTTGCTGTAACTGGAAGTCCTGTGGGATCGAAAATAATCCAGCCAGCGGTGGGAGAAGATCAGCACACAACAGGCTGTTGGCCATTACCTGTCCTTTAGCCTCTTGGCAATGCAGGGAGCTCAGACAGGCTAAATATCAACTATTATTTTGGTCCTGGTCTTTGGGGCTTGAACTCAGGGCCTCTGTACGCTTTGCTTAGCTTCTTCACCTCCAGGCTGGAGCTCTACCACTTGAGTCACATCTCCAGGAGATAAGACCTTTACAGGATTTTATTTTATTTTTGGCGACCTGCTCTGGCCTCAGATCTCGAGCCTCAGATCTCAGCCTCCTGGGTAGTGAGGATCTTTCCCTCTCTGAAGCCAGTCCAGCCTTCTTTCTGTGCCTCGTGGCTCGATCCTGGAGTGCCAATAAAAATCTCAGAGTTAGAGGTGGAAAAGTGGCCGATTAACTCCCCGTCCCCTTCCCCCCCTCCCCATCCTCAATGCAGGTAACGGCATATTGGGGTTGGAGCCCCAATATACACACTGGGTCGGGCAGCCTGTTCAATCCCCCGCAGGTGTTCATGACACGCTCCCAACCAGCTCCAACCTGGGCTGCAAGGCCAAGAGGAGAAATGACACTAATTCTGGCAACATTGTGACAACCGTATGAATAGACGGTAATTCTGCCACGCAAGACATCGGGCCTTGGGTTCTCTGGGGATGGGGTGGAGCCGAGCTGGGCCATCACTGGCCACGCCCACCTCCTCCCACCAATCACGCTCCACTCTCCCCCTGGCCACACCCACTTGCTTTCCACTAGCCACACCCCCACGCCCCATTGGCCACGCCCATCTCCTCCCCTCCTACCGCCTTTTATTGGCCAGACCCACCTCTTCCATCAGCCACGCCTACCTCTTCACAAACCACGCCCATTCCTTCCCACCAGCCACGCCCACCACCTCCCACCATCTCCCTACTGACCACACCTTCTTTCTCCAATCGGCCACGCCCACCACCTGTTATTGGTCAATCCCACCTCCTCCCACCCACCCCGCCCTACACGCCTCTCATTGACCACGCCCACAACCTCCAATTGGCCGTGCCTAGCTCCTCCCATCAAGCCTCGCCTATCTCCCCAAAGCCACGCCTACCTCCTACCACTAGCCACGCCCATCTTCTCCCATTGGCCTCACCCACCTCCTCGTGGCCAGCCACGCCTACCATCTCCCATTAGCCACGCCCATCTTCTCCCATTGGCCTCACCCACCGCCTCCTGGCCAGCCACACCCACCTTTAGCATTGGCCACGCCCACCCCGCCACCAGCCACGCCCCCTCTCTCTCCACACACACCTCCAGCCTGCTGGAGACTCGCGTGGTGTGGATGGAAACAATCAATGGCGGATCCCGATCCTGCGACCTCCTATCCCTGCAAGCCTGCAATCAGAGCCTCAGGGTGGCTCCGGCAATGTCCACTGAGGGGACTTTCAAGTCTTCTTTCCTCCTTGGCAGATGCCAGGTCCCTCAGCCTTCCTGAAGGGATTGTGTTCTATTTCCACACTCACTTTGGGGATGTACATGCAAGTGCAGGCAACTGGCAGCCTTTCTGTGAGAAGAGGCACACAGACACACACACCTCCTCCCCTCCTCTCCACTATGACTGGGGGCCCTGATGCATAAATCAGTCCATAAATCAGTGTCTTCAAGGTGCCAGGGCAGCTGGCTAGCCATGACATGGGGGGGGGTGGAAAGGGGGAAAGATGGGGGGGAGAATAATAATGACACAAAGTTTTCACCTCCTACTTGGTGGGTGTGACTAGAGCTCAGTTGTAAACCATCTTTTTTGACTCCCTGGTGAGGTTGAAGATGCATTTGTTCCTTATCCAATGTCTCTCAATTTGCCAATGTGCCTGGTTTTCCCTTTTTGCCCCTTGTTGTCAATCCTGGGGCTTGAACTCCGGGCCTGAGCCTTTGTGTTCGAGACTCAACACTCTCTCACTTGAGTCACAGCTCCACGTATTTCATTTATTTGTTTATTTATGCTGGTTTATTGGAGAGAAGACTCTCATGGACTTTCCTGCCCAGGCTGGCTTTGAACCGCCATCCTCACAGCCTCCTGAGTAGCTAGGATGACAGGTGGTGAACCACCGGCGCCAGCTCTGGTGTGATCTCTTTTATTCAGTTAGGTAGGAATGACTAGTACGTAATAATTGATGGTTAGGTAATACACAGACCCAGGGCACTATGGGAAAGAGGAAGCATTGGAGGTGGAACCTGAGGCATTATGGGAGCAAGAGACAGCATCTGGAGACACAGGGGACCAGCCATGCGTGGGGTAGGAGAGTCACTGTTTTTGATCTCCACCTACCTGACAGGTGCTCTTTTTCTCTCAGGTGATGACTCCAATAGAATTAAATAAACAAAAGTTTCCAGAAGACATATGAACCACCACTTTTCTTCCCCTTGGAGAGGTAAGTGGAGATCAGGTGGGTTTTTCATGGTGGGTCCTGTGGGTGTGTAGGGTCAGCTGCTGCTCTGGTCGCTGTGTGTCTTGTTGGTTCAGTGTTCCGGGCTGTCTCGTATTCCACGAATCCGTTCAGAGGGCACTTTGGATTGCCCACCGCCAAATCCAACGTGTTTTGGGGGTACAGCCCACAAACACCAGAGATCTGCTGACAGTAAGAGCCAGATAAACGTTTGTTGGGAGAGGTGTTGTGGGGGGAAGATTCTGGCCACAGGAGCACTTGTGGGGCTTGGAAACTAAAAACAAATAAAATAAGAAAACAACAACAACAACAATAATAATAACAACAACAGGCCAGCTTACTCATTTCAGAGAGGAATTCACTTGGACACTGAAGTTGGAAAGAGGCTTCTTGGCTGTCTGTAGGCCCCAGATGGGTTCCAGAAAATTCGACATCATTGAAACTGAGAAAGGGATCGGGGCCCAAGGGAAGGGGGGGGGGGTTCCAGCACCATTACCCGTGAGTTCCTCCATTTGGCACAGCACCCCTGGGGGGCTGTCCATTATGCCAAGGCCCGGGGAACCACGTGGAGAAGGCTCTGGAAGGTTCCAGGGACCCGGAACCTGCCGGGCACTCTTGGAGCAAAGCCAGCCCCCAGGCAAGCTCCCATGGCTGCTCTCTGAACATCTGGAGATAATTCACGACGACGCCGTGTTTCCTGAACTGTGGAGGGAAGTGAACAGGATAAGCCGGGTCTCGATTTTGAATATGGTTTGCAATGGGAGGGTCTCGATGAACTAATTGTATAACATGACATCTATCTTATCTGTCTGTCTGTCTATCTATCCATCTACCTAGATATCAGTCTATCACCCATCTAGACATCTGTCTATCTAGATAACTATATATTTGTCTATTTGTCTATCTAGCTATCCATACATACATATATACATCTATCTATCCATCATCCATCCATCCATCTATCCGTCATCTATCGATCTGTCCACTTTTCTGTCTGTCTGTCCATCCAGCTAGATATCTGTCTATCTATCTAGATAACTATATATGTCTATCTAGATATCCATTTATCTATCTATCCATATATACATCTATCTATCTATCTATCTATCTATCTATCTATCTGTCTGTCTGTCTGTCTGTCTGTCTGTCTGTCTGTCTGTCTGTCTGTCTGTCTGTCTGTCTGTCTGTCTGTCTATCTATCTATCTATCTATCTATCTATCTATCTATCCATCCATCCAAATATCTGTTTATCCATCCAGCTAGATAGCTATCCACCTGCCTATCTATCTATCCATCTAGATATCTATCTAAATATATATTTGTCTACTTAGCTATCTCTTTGCTTGTCTGTCTATCCATCCATCCAGATATCTATCTATCTAGGTAACTATCTATTTGCCTATTTCTCTATCTAAATATCCATTTGTCTATCGAGATATCTATGTACCTAGGTATTTGTTTATCTAGACATCTACCTATCTAGGCATTTATCTATCTAGATATTAATCTATTTATGTAGACATTTATCTATCCAGATATCTAGATATCAATCAATCTATCCAGTTATCTATCTAGATATCTAGCTATAGACCAAGACAGAGAGACAGAGACAGAGAGACAGACAGACAGAGCACCCAGGCCCTGAGTTCAAGTCTCAGTACTAGCATATGGGGAGGGGGCGGGATAATAATGGCACAAATCCTTTTTTGTTCCTGAGAGCCAGGGAGTCGCTCTGGAACAAGGCCTTAGTGTTCAGCTTTCCAAACCCTATGGGACGTGTCATTCCAGCTGCACGGTGGCCTCCTTCACACGGAGCTTCTGATTTGCCTCACGGTGACCTGGCACAAGATGGAGGTGCTGTTCACCACCATCCCACCGGACCCAAAGCTTCAGAGCCATGGATCTTGATCCAAAGCCAGAGGAGCCCTGCGCCCTGCTGCCTGTACTGGACCTTGCCTGCCAAGAATACCTCTTGTCCGGTGTGTTTTAAATTTCCTGTGTTGCCCACATTTTACTTAGTCAGTTACTAAGTCAGGGACTTAGTCAGTTTCGTTTATTCGGTCAAGAAATAACCACTAACAGGGGCACAGGAAGCAACCAGAATTCCTCCCTAGCCTTTTGGTGGCTCACACCGGACATCCTAGCAACTCGGGAGGCTGCGATCTAAGGATCACAGATGGAAGCCAGCTGGGGCCAGTTACCTGACCCAGCCCCTACCTGCTTCCCTGTCCTATCCGGCTGCTCTCCAACTGCGTGTTGTCTCCCTTCATCTCTATACATCTTCATCTGTATACATTCTCTTCCCTCCCCTTAGCATCCCCAGCATGTCGAGTCCCAGACTCCCCAGGCCCTGGGAGCATCTTTCTCCTAATCTGTAAGCCATTTCAAAATGGTCTATTTCTGAGTCAAATGATTATTGATTGGGCATCTCTGATCATGAGGGTGCAAGCTTTCCCAGGAGGGTCGAGCTTGTGTTTTGATGGTTCACTGCTGTAATTCAAGGGCCTACCAAGGACAGAGATGTACAATGGATAGGTGGAGGAAGGGAGGGAGAGAAGAGAGATGGATGGGTGAATTGATGTTGGATAAATGGATGGGTGGATGATGGATGGGTGGACAATGGATGGATGATGGAGAGGTGGATGATGAATGGATGGTGGATAATGGAAGAATGGATGGATGGATGACAGATAGGTAGATGAGTGAATGGAGAAAGGTAAGAAGAGGATGGAGCATTGGCTGGATGAGTGGATGATAGATACATGGATGGATGATGGGTGAATGATAAAGGAAGGGAGGTGAGGGAGAGATGGATGATGAATGGATGGTGGATAATGGAAGGATGGATGGATGGATGGATGGACAGGTGATAGATGGATAATAGATGATGGATGGATGGATGGATGGATGGAGGATGGGTGGATGGGTAGATGGGTGGACGATGGATGGATGGATGGATGGATGGATGGATGGATGAAAGTCAGCAGGGGAGGGAGACATGGTGGGAGGGAGGGAGGGAAGGATCGCAAAGGTATTGATTAATGAAAGTTCCAGAACGTTCTGGAATTGACTGAATTCCCAGCATTCGATGGGAAGGAAAGACCCTGGCTGCAGCCAGGAGAGTGTTTACAAAGAGGAAAGGTCTCTTTTGCTTCCAAACCACAATGCCCTAAGAAGACAGGATGCTGTGGGTCTCAGGGCATAACACCAGAGCCAGACTCCACAGCCTGGCTGCGGCTGGGCCTTCGACTCTACAAGGCTGCCACCTGCTGGCCAGCGGTGCAAACTCCGCAGAGAACGCTCCCTGCCTACTGTGCTTTTCATTTTAACTTACAGAGAGAGCTAAAGAAAGTGAAAACACGTCCCTGGACAAACCAACCAGAGCTTAGGAAATAATCTGTGTGTGTGTGTGTGTGTGTGTGTGTGTGTGTGTGTGTGTGTGTGTGTGTGTGTGTGTGTGTGTGTGTGTGTGTGTGTGTGTGTGCCAGTCCTGGGGCTTGAACTCAGGGCCTAAGCTGCTTTTGCTCAAGGTAAATATTGTACCACTTGAGCCAAACCTTCACTTCTGGCTTTATTTTTTTCTTTCTTTTCTTCTCTAGGTTCATTGGAGATAAACATCTCTTGGATGTATCTGCCCCGGGGTTGGCTTCAAACTGTGATCCTCAGATCTCAGCCTCCTGAACCGCTGGGGTGACAGGCGTGAGCCACGGCACCTGGCTTGTGCATTCATTTTTTAGACCATGCACACTTCCTTGCCTGTCCAAAAATGCAACCTGCATCCAGTCTCTGATTTCTGAGGCCAGGAAGTTCCTCTACCCTCCAAAGCCCGGAGGATGCTTTAATGGTTCTTTTCTCTTTCAGAAGGCTGAAGGAAGATTGCTCCTTTCCCCAACCCCAAGCACACGAAGGAAAAGAAAAGTCTCCTAACCGCTCTCAAATTTTCAGATGTGAGGCTGCTTAAAACACTGTGACAAATCCAAATTGCTTTTCCCCCCCCAATGCAACATGCTTTCATAGGTTTGTCAGATACACAGTTATTAGAATTATCTAACTATCACTTATGAAAATTGGTATATTATGTCAGATGATTCTACAAAATAAAAACACATGCTCAATAACCCCTGCAGTCCAAGGAATCCCCCCCACACCCATCAATAATACCAATTACAAACACAGTTTAAAAAATAAAAAGCAAAATGAGGGGCTGGGAAGGTGGCTCAGTGGTAGAGGGCTTGCCTTGCACGTGTGAGCCCCTGGGTTCGATTCCTCAGCGCCACATAAGCAGAAAAAGCCAGAAGTGGCGCTGTGGCTCAAGTGGTAGAGCGCTCACCTTGAGCTGAAGAGCTGAGGGACAGCGCCCAGGCCCAGAGTTCAAGCCCCACAGCCAACAACAAAACAAAAAACGACATTAGACATTTAAACCGAAGTGACTGATTAGATACCTTCATTCATCAAGCACAAGAAATTCAGCCCTGCTGCTTCAAGACACTAGTAACACGATTTTAGGTGCGATTTCACCTGCTTTCGAAAGAGATTTCTTTTGGGGCCTTTTTGATTTGCTGGCTAACCAAGGCTAAAGCAAAGAAGCCTTGTACTTTGATTTCTCATTCCAAAGACCCAGTGGGTTCTCACCCTGTTCCTCTTCCTGCCCTGTCTCTGTCTCTGTTTCATTTCTCTGCTCTTCTTTGCTCTTTTTCTCTATTTTCTTTCTTTGAAGCCGTTTTGGAGCCCGTGTTCAATCACGCTCATTAACAGCCCTTTTGAGAGACTTCCTGGAATAGGAAGGCGAAATGAGGTGCGAATTAACAGGACCTGCTCTCCACTGACTAGAAACAGGCTTTTATTTTTTTTTTTAGTCTGAGATGCTTTCTGCCTCTTGTCAGTTTCTGTCATGCGCACTCACAAATGAATTTGGCTTTCTGTTCATTTATCAGACATTGATGAGGGGCTGGGAAAGTGGCTCAGTGGTAGAGTGCTTGCTTAACATACATGAAGTCCTGGGTTCGATTCCTCGGTACCACGTACACAGAAAAAGCCGGAAGTGGTGCTGTGGTTCAAGTGGTAGAGCACCAGGCTTGAGTGAAAAAGCTCAGGGAGAGCTTCCAGGCCCTGGGTTCAAGCCCTAGGACTGGTGTGTGTGTGTGTGCACATGCATTGCACACACACACACACACACACACACACACACACACACAGAGTTGTGTCTCTGGTACTGAATGGGTTGTGAAGATAAAATTTTACATAAAGTATTTGATGCTGATGGCTCACGCCTGTAATCCCAGCTACTCAGGAGACTGAGATCTGAAAATTGCAGTTCAAACCCAGCCTGGACAGGAAAGGTTCATGAGGTGCATGCTTAATTAACCAGCCAAAAGTCAAAAGTGTGGCTCAAGTGGTAGAGCACCAGATTTGAGTGAAAACACACACACACACACACACACACACACACACACACACACATACACATAAAATTTTTAAATGGAGGAGGGTGGGAGTTGGGTCCCTGGGATGCCAAAGACAATAGTGATCCATTCTGGAATGTTCTGGAACATTCTGGAATGTTCTCCCATGTCAATCCTCTGACTTCTCACAGCCTTGACTCATATAGTGCTTGGTTGGAGATGCAGCTACCTCCCCCTTGTGGCCCTCATTTTGCCCTGAGCTCAGGCAGAGCACAAACAACGAAGCGAGTGTTTTAGGAGTGAGCCCTTCCTGAATCAGCCAGGCCCTCCTCTCCCCCACCCCCCGGGCTTTGAGGCTCATGATTCTCACCAGTCCCAGAGCAGCAAAATGTTAAAAGCCTGGACTAATGTATGTGTGCGTATCTCGGCCCTCCGTGAGAAGCCTGGATTACTGGTTGTTGTCTCTTTGAGTGAAGGAATCCATTGGCCTTGCCCACCATGCATATATCACTGAGGTTCAAGGCCAGGGGCTCAGGAGAAAGCTGACGGGTAAGGAAGCACACTGGGGAGGGAAAAAAATGTCCCAAGGATCCCGACAATGGAAGGACAAAGAAGAACACTCATCAAGATGGTGGCTGAGGCAGTATTGGGACCAAGAACTCCATCCAGGGGAAGGGAAATCAGAGACAGCTTGTCTGTGACTATTATTTGTCTTGGACACTTCATCTCTGTTTGGGGCTGTATAATACTTCAACCACCTTCCTTTCTTCCTTCTGGGTGTGGTAGGGGGGAGATGTCTAAGCCTTTTGGGACTAAAGGTGGGCTGAGAATACAGGAAGGAGACAGCAGAATGAATTCAAGATGGCCCCAGGAATGGACTAGCTCTCTTTCCCCTGGACACCCCCTTACAGAGAAACACTCACAGAAGCGAAATGGCTATGGATTGGAAAAGTAGACCTCAGATCTCTTTGGCTCCAGTTGTAATAACCCTACCCCTCCCCCTCTGCAGGAAGAGGTGGGACAGATCAGATCCATTTCCTGTCAAAGGAAAACTGCCCTGTGGTGGCCAATCCTGGGGCTTTCCAGTCAATCTAGACTGGAACCTTCCAGAGGGATGTGCCTGCCTTTCCCAGAATGACCACGAGAGGGCACCCGTCCCTCACAGACCAGCCCAGGCATCCACCCAAAGACTTGAACTCAGGTCCTGGGTGCTATCCTGAGCTTCTGTGCTCAAGGCTGGCGCTCTACCACTTGAGTCCCAGCTCTCTCTACTTATTTCTGGCTTTTTGGTGGTTCACCAAGAAGATGCAAAGTCTCCCAGCCTATCCTGCTCTGGCTGGCTTCGAACCATGATCCTCAGATCTCAGCCTCCTGAGAAGCTAGGGTGACAGGCGTGAACCATGGGTGCCTGGCTTCAGCTATCATTCTTCATATTTTTCTCTTATTTCCTTTGAGTTTTCCTACTTCTTCTGTGTGTCTGTATGTCTGTCTGGGCACTGGCCCTGAGTTCTTTTTGCTCAAGGCTAGCGCTCTGCCACTTTGAGCCACAGTTCCACTTCCTCATGCTTGACCCACAGTGAATACGCCCGGTTGGGTACAGTCTGATCATCCAACACCAGTCTACAAGGTAGAGCCATCCTCGCCTCCCGAGGAGGCTCTTTGAATCAGTCACTGAACTAGAGAAAACTCGGTGGAAAAACAAAATTGTGTGTGAATGCTGACAGCAGAAACTGGCCAGCTTCGGGCTTCCACCTTAGTTTTGGGGGTGAGCATATACAAAAGAGGAGCATATTTAGGGCACAAGTGGAGGCTCCAGATCAGGAGAAACAGGAGTCAAGAAACTTTGACCTGTGTTTGGTGGGACTCCTTTCCTTCCCTTCCCCTCCCTCCCTTCCCCTCCCTCCTCCTTCCTTCCCCTCCCTCCTCCTTCCTTCCCCTCCCTCCTCCTTCCCCTCCCTCTCCCCTTCCCCTTTTCCTTCCCCTCCTTCCCTCTCCTCCCCTCCCCCTTCCCCTTTCCTTCCCCTCCCTCCTCCTCCCCTTCCCCTCCCTCTCCTTCCTTCCCCTCCCTCTCCCCCTTCTCCTTCCCTTCCCCCCCTCCTCCTTCCTCCCCCTCCCTCTCCTCCTTCCCCTTTTCCTTCCCCTCCCTCCCTCCTTCCCTCCCTCTCCTTCCTTCCCCTCCCTCCATCTTCCTCCCCTCCTCTCCCTCCCCCTCCCTCTCTCCTTCCCCTTTTCCTTCCCCTCCCTCCTCCTTCCTTCCCCTCCCTCTTCCTCCCTCCTCCTTCCTTCCCCTCCCTCTCCCTCCCCCCTCCCTCTCCCCCTTTCCCTTTTCTTCCCCTCCCTCCTCCTTCCTTCCCCTCCCTCCTTCTCCCTTCACCTCCCTCCTCCTTCCTTTCCCCTCCCTCTTCCTCCCTCCTACCTTCCCCTCCCTCTCCCTCCCTCCTCCTTCCTTCCCCTCCCTCTCCCCTTCTCCTTCCCTTCCCTCCCTCCTCCTTCCTCCCCCTCCCTCTCCCCCTTCCCCTTTTCCTTCCCCTCCCTCCCTCCTTCCTTCCCCTCCCTCCTCCTTCCTTCCCCTCCCTCCATCTTCCTTCCCTCCCTCTCCCTCCCCCTCCCTCTCTCCTTCCCCTTTTCCTTCCCCTCCCTCCTCCTTCCTTCCCCTCCCTCTTCCTCCCTCCTCCTTCCTTCCCCTCCCTCTCCCCTTCTCCTTCCCTTCCCCTCCCTCCTCCTTCCTCCCCTCCCTCTCCCCCTTCCCCTTTTCCTTTCCCTCCCTCCTCCTTCCTTCCCCTCCCTCCATCTTCCTTCCCCTCCCTCTCCCTCCCCCTCCCTCTCTCCTTCCCCTTTTCCTTCCCCTCCCTCCTCCTTCCTTCCCCTCCCTCTTCTCCCTCCTCCTTCCTTCCCCTCCCTCTCCCTCCCCCTCCCTCTCCCCCTCCCCCTTTCCTTCCCCTCCTCCTCCTTCCTTCCCCTCCCTCTCCCTCCCCCTCCCTCTCCCCTTCCCCTCCCTCCTCCTTCCTTCCCCTCCCTCTCCCTCCCCCTCCCCCTTTTCCTTCCCCTCCCTCCTCCTTCCTTTCCCCTCCCTCTTCCTCCCTCCTCCTCCCCCTCCCTCTCCCCTTCCCCTCCCTCCTCCTTCCTTCCCCTCCCTCCTTCTCCCTTCACCTCCCTCCTCCTTCCTTTCCCCTCCCTCTTCCTCCCTCCTCCTCCCCCTCCCTCTCCCCTTCCCCTTTTCCTTCCCCTCCCTCCTTTCCCCTCCCTCCTCCTTCCCCTCCCCCTCCCCCTCCCCTTTTCCTTCCCCTCCTTCCCTCCCCCTCCCCCTCCCTCTCTTCCCTCCCTTTCCCTTCTCCTTCCCTTCCCTTCTCCAAATGGGCCCCAGACTCCACACCTTCTCTCCCCGTCTAGGTTTTCCAGTTCCTTCCCACACCTGCACACCAAGCCCGCCCAGGTATGTGGCTGGGTAAGAGAGGGCCCCCAGGCCGTAAGGAGGAGGCTGGGCGCGACGCTTCCCAGAGACCTGCGGCAGGGCACGGCCTTCCCGGGAGGACCGCAGTTCGAATCCCAGCTCCCCGGGCTGGCCTGCGGCGCGCTCCCTCGCGGGCCTGTCCTGAGGATCTCCAGTGAGGCGGGTCAGGGCCAGGCAAAGGCCAAGGTGTCAGCCGAGGGGGCGGAGCTTCCCCAGGGACGTCAGGAGACGGTCAGGCCAATCAGCAACACCGACAAAGGGGGCGGAGCGTTCTCCACACCATCAGGAAACATTTAGACCAATCAGTACACTGGCAAGGGGGCGGAGCGTTCCCAGTGATGTCAGGAAACATTCAAGCCAATCAGCAACACTGACAAAGGGGGCGGAGCGTTCCCAGGACAGCAGAAAACGTGCAGGCCAATCAGCAACATGGACAA
>NW_027202665.1:52892-70392 GCF_024711535.1 Dipodomys merriami
CTGAGATCAAGTCCTAGTACTGGCACCAAAATGAAGAATGAAGGAAAGAAAGAATGAGAGAGAGAGAGAGGAGGAGGAGGGAGGGAGGGAGGGAGGAAGAAAAAGAGAAATTGAAAAACCCCAGTTCTTATAAAGACCATTTTTGTTTGCTTGCCACAGAAATCCGCCTGGTGCAGATAAATGGGAGGTCAATGGAAATGCTGGCTTTCCTTTTTGGGGTCGTGGTGGGGGTGAGCATTTGTCCTGGCTGATGGCTGGAAGGTCAGTGGACATTGTACTCTGCCCTAGGCCTCCGCTTCTCCACTTGGAGGGTGGAAGTGTGCAAATCGGGGGGCGACGAGGCAAGGCACAGAGCGTGAGCTCTGCAGCCAGGCCGCCCCTGTCCCCCCATTCTGGTCCTGTCTGGGGAGCATCTGCCATCTGCAGGGTGGTGGGGGTGTGTCCACCAGGGTCACCAGAACTGCGCTTTCCCCAGGGACTCATTTGCTCCATGGGCTTCTTGGAGGAGATGGAGGTTCATGTGTTGACAGGATGAATCATGGCTTCTCCAGAGGAAGGATGGGTTTGTGTTCTCCATCCTCCTTGGAGCTCATGGGTGGGGCAGGGAGCCGTTCAGCCAATAGCTATGTCTCAGGGGCAGAGTGGGGAGCTGATCAGCCAATAGCAGAGTCTCGTGGGCAGAGCAAGGAGCTGATCAGCCAATAGAGTCTCATGGGCAGAGGAGGAGCTGTTCAGCCAATAGCAGAGTCTCGTGGGCAGAGCGAGGAGCTGATCAGCCAATAGCTGGGTCTCGTGGGCAGAGCAAATTGCTAACCAGCCAATAGCTGAGTCTCATGGGCAGAGCGAGGAACTGATCAGCCAATAGCTGGGTCTCATTGAAGCCAGATAGACTAGGGGAAAATAAGGAAGGGTCAGTTTACAGTAACTACAGATGTTCCTTCCTATGCTGTGGATTAAGAGAACAAAGTGATTCAGGGGAGAAGGAAACAGGATGACTTCAGGAAACTGAAGAGAAATAAGGTATTTAGAAACACAGAAGTGCCATCTTGGTTTCAGAGAGAGACAGGATGCCTGCCTGAGGAAAATGCTTCCCCAGTGCCACCTCCGCCCCCCAAAAGGCAGATAAGCAGGGCGCCTCTTCATCTCAAGGATAAGATCTGTTTTATGGCAGGATGCATCCTCACCTGGAGACTCAGTAACTCAGGTGTGATTAGAGCAAAGTCCAAGCACCAATCTTCACATAACTTTAAGGCCAGACCCCCTGCCTTTACCTTATAAATCCCCAGCTGCCCAAGGACCTGAGAGCACCCACATCTTGTTAGAGTGTGCCCCTGCCCTTCTGTGTGTGTGTGTGTGTCGGCTTTTTGTCTGTCTGTCTGTCTGCTTGCCTGCTGGTTTACTTACTCAGTAAAGCTCTGCCAGGTTTTCTTGTCCAGAAATTCTTTTTCTACAATCAAAGTCCTCTACCACTGGAGCCACAGCACCACTTCCAGCTTTGGGGCAGATAATTAGAGATCAGAGTCTCCACAGACTTTCCTGCTCAGGCTGGTTTTGAACCATGATCCTTAGATCTCAACTTCCTGAGTAGTTTGGATGACAGGCCACCAGGACCTGGTTTCTGTTGAAGGATAATGCTGTTGCACCATGGCAAATAAGAGTGCATGTGTGTGTGTGTGTGTGTGTGTGTGTGTGTGTGTGTGTGTAGCAAGTAGATTATCATATTCTATATGTCCTATTATGTATTGTATTCTAATTATGGAACAGATATGCAAATATATGTAACTACCTATCAATGAGAAAAATGACACACAACCTAATAGAAAATTTCATCTTTAAAAGAACAAAAAGTGGGGCTGGGAAGGTGGCTCAGTGGTAGAGTGCTTGCCTTGCATGCATGAGGCCCTGGGTTCTATTTCTCAGTACCACATAAGCAAAAAGAAAAAAGCCGGAAGTGGCGCTGTGGCTCAAGTGGTAGAGTGCTAGCCTTGAGCTGAAGAGCTGAGGGACAGCTCCCAGGCCCAGAGTACAGGCCCCACGACCAGACCCCCCCCCCAAAAAAAAATAAAAGAACAAAAAGTTTGAGCCCGTTGCTGGTGCCATCCTGGATACTCAGGAGGCTGAGATTTGAGGAAAAATGACAATTCAAAGCCAGCCAGGGCAGGAAAGTGTGTGAGACTCTTATCTCCAACAAACCAACCAAAAGCCAGAAGTGGAGCTGTTGCTCAAGTAGTAGAGCGCTAGCCTGTACATAATAAAAGTTCGAGGACAGTGTCCAAGCTCTGAGTTCAAGTCCTGGGATTGGCACAAAGGGGGGGGGGAGGAAAGAAGGAAGGAAGAAAAAAGAAAGGGAAGGAAGGAAGAAAGAAAGAAAGAGAGAGAAAAAGAAGAAAGGAAGGAAAGAAAGAAAGAAAGAGAAAGAAAGAAAGGAAGGAAGGAAGGAAGGAGGGAGGGAGGGAAGGAGGGAGGGAGAAAGCAAGCAAGCGAGGAAGAAAGATGGAAGGAAAAAAAGGCAGGCTTACAGTGTAGAGGCCCGGAGCCCCGGCCACAGTGGCTGCCCCTTCATGACTCGCTTTGCCCCTGGGTAGCTGTGTCTTTGCCCTCGGTCTTCTGATTCTTTCTGAGCGATCCCCAAGGCCGGGAGGCTGTGGTTCTTTTTCTTCTAAGCGATGATTTAAGAGCCCACAGCTCTTCTCAATTCTTCTTTCCCTTAGGATTTGCTCCCACTGTCTTATTACAGAGAAAAAAAAAAAAGCATCTGGCGTGGGCTTTTGTTGGGTTTTTCTTCTTCTTCTTCTTCTGCCCAAATCCCCACATCTGGGAAATATTGGTCAAGAGTCTAATTAAGGATGTCAATGACAAATTGTCCTCGCAGGAAGCATTTAAAAACGAGTCGATAATTGGCATTTAATGTCTGTGGCCTCTTGTCCTTGGCTGGGTTTACTGGTCCTAAGAGAGATGGGGGGGCTGAGGCTTCACCCTGAGTGACCCTAGGCCCACAGATTCTTCAGCCTTTGTAGCTGGAAAGCTAGACCCACGGACAGACAGACAGACAGACAGATGGGCGTAGGTACTGCTCACAAACTTGGAAGGCAGGGGCGTTCAAGCCACAAAGCACCGGGTGCTAGCAGCTCACGCCTGTCATCCTAGCTACTCAGGGGGCTGAGATCTGAGGATCACAGTTCGAAGCCAGGAAAGTCCATGAGACTCGGCTCTCCAATAAACTACTCAGAAAAAAAGCCAGAAGTGGCGCTGTGGCTCAAGTGGTAGAGTGCCAGTCTTGAGTGAAAGAGCTCAGGGACAACACCCAGGCACTTAGTTCACACCCCAGGACCAACACGGACACAGACACAGACACACAGACACACAGACACACAGACACACACACACGTTTTCCTTTTCTCAAGGTAGTCTCTTGCTTGGCTTCAGGCAACAGGTTAGGGCAAATGGTGCCCTCTAGTGGAAAGTGGTTGGCATTGGATGTTTCCTCTGATATTCTGATAGTTCAGAATGGAAGTCTTCCTTCCTTCCTCCCTCCCTTCCTTCCTTCCTTCCTTCCTCCCTTCCTCCCTCCCTCCCTCCTCCCTCTCTCCCTTTCTTTCTTCCTTCCTTCCTTCCTTCTCCTTTTGTTCCTTTGTTCCATTTTTTTTGGTCAGTCGTGGGGCTTGAACTCTGGGCCTGGGCACTGTCCCTCAGCTCTTCAGCTCAAGGCGAGCGCTCTACCACTTGAGCCACAGCGCCACTTCCGGTTTTTTGGTGGTTCATTGGAGATCAGAGTCTCACAGACTTTCCTGCCCCAGATGACTTTGAACCCCGATCCTCCGATCTCAGCCTCCCGAGTCGCTGGGATGACAGGCGTGAGCCCCAACACCCTGGCCCTGAACTTGACTTGAAGGTCAAGGGCAGGTCAGGATTTTAGAGAAGTTGTGCTCAGTTCCCGGCCACTTCCTTGGTCCTGGAATTGCACAACATCTCCCCATCTGGAAGACAGAAAGGAAAAAAAAAAACAACAAAAAAGAATGTCTTCCTGCGGATGGCTGCAAGGATTCAGGGTTTAGCCAAGACCTATTATTTGACAGAAATGGGCCATGAAATGTCTGCTCACTGTGACAAGGCTTGAACAGGGAGGGGAAGCCCTGGAGAGCAGAGGGGAGGGAGGAGGGGGGGGTGAGGCTTTTATGTGGGGAGAGGAAAAGGGGGAACGGGGGGAGGTTGCTGCTAACCAGATCCACAGCTCCTCACCCCAGATCATTTTATCCCCAGGGAGAGAGGGGGGGGGTGGGTGAAGCCGTTAAGAAATGAGCAAGGATGACGGAGTTGGTTTGGGGTGTTTTTTTGTTTTTTCTTTTCCTTTTAACTCTCATGATGGCTGAGAAAGCTCAAGTCTTCATCCTGCCAGCCTCTGTCACGGCTAACAGCCCCCACCCCACCCCACCCCACCCCGGGGCGCAGGGGAGGGATTTCCTTCATGGCCTAATCCCCCCCATCTTGGCTGATCCTGACTCTCCACCCCTGACAAGTTCTTGCAGCAGCATTCACCACCACCTGTTCTGATCCAGCCCTGCAACTGGAGTCATGGTTGGGGGGGGGGGGGGGGAGGCCGAGGGGGCGGGCTCAGAACAATCTAGAAAAATCTGATATCCAACCGGAAGTATTACCACTGGGAGTGGGGGGGGGGGGCTGGTTAAGACACTTCTTGTCCTCTGATTTGTAGGGCACACACCTTGGTTATGGTGGCAGGCTCTTTGGTGGAGAACTTTCCTTCCCCAACGCCCATCAAAGCTGGTTGGAAGAGTCCGAGACTAGGGTTGGATCTTCCAACCAATTTGTTGATTGATTGATTTTTATTAGCTTCAAGGAGTTGTGCAAAGGGAGGGTTACGATTCAAACTATCGATGTAGGAGCCACGGGCTGCCGGCTCACGCCTGTCATCCTAGCTACTGAGGAGGCTGGGATCTGGGGATCATGGTTCAAAGCCAGCCCGGGCAGGAAAGTCCATGAGACTCTTATCTCCAACAAACCACCAGAAGTAGCGCTGTGGCTCAAAGTGGTAGAGTGCTAGCCAAAGAAGCTCAGGGACAATGCCCAGGCCCCGAGTTCAAGCCCCAGGGCCAGCACCTCTGTGTGTGTGTGTGTGTGTCTGTCTGTCTGTCTGTCTGTGTGTTAGAATCCAATGCACGTTGATCAATGTCATTTCCTCCAGCATTCTCCATGTCCCCCAAACCTACCTACCCCCGCAATTTTCCTAGCTCCATGTCTACCTACGGACACTGAATATTGTGCTTGCAAACGCTCACCCTCCTCTCCCCTTGTTTCCCCAAGTTCCAACTTCCTGGTAATCATTGTGTTGGGCTTGAAGTTCGTTGTTCAAAGGACTTACGCTGCTGACAGCCTCCCTAATGCAGATCCATTTGCGTGAGTAGGCAAATGGCCCTGCATGTGTTTTTCATTCATAGTTATGTTAGGTCTAATGTCCACATCTACAGAGGAGAGAAAACGTGCACCTTGCCCTTATTCAGTCTTCTTTTTGTGAATGTATATGTGTGCCAGTCCTGGGACTCAAACTCAGGGCCTGGATGCTGTCCCTGAGCTCTTTCACTGCTGTTTGAGCCACAGTGTCACTTCCAGTTTTCTGGTGGTTCATTGGAGAACATTCCAGAACATTCCAGAACATTCCAGAACGGATCACTTATTGTCTTTGCCATCCCAGGACCATCAGAGTTTTGTGGTCTTCCCTGCCAGGACAGGCTTCGAACCATGATCCTCAGATCTCAGCCTCCTGAGGAGCTAGGATTACAGGTGTGAGCCACCTGTCAAGGGTAAAGATCCCTGGATGGCCGGAAGGAGAGGGGAAATGGAAGGAGACAAGATGATGGGAGGAAATGCACTCCTGCCTGGGCCCTGGACCCTGATCATTCACACCTGTCTTCTCTCCAGTGTAGACAGGAAAATAGCAGTGGAAATGGTGCTGTGGCTCAAATGGTACATCACTCCCCTTGAGCTGAAGAGCTCAGGAACAGCGCCCAGGCCCTGAGTTCAAGCCCCACGATGGTCAAAAAAAGTGGAGGCATGGCTCAAGTAGTAGAGGGCCAAGAGAAGCAACCAAGAGAGTGTTAATTCAAGCCTTGGTACTGACACCATGAAAGAAAGGGAGATGGAAGGAAGGAAGGAAGGAAGGGAGGGAGGGAGGGAGGGAGGGAGGGAGGGAGGGAGGAAGGAAGGAAGGAAGGAAGGAAGGAAGGAAGGAAGGAAGGAAGGAAGGAAATAAATGTGGCACCAGAATCAGTGGTTCGTGTGTGATTTGGAGTCTCCATCGGATGATTTTTGTTTTCCTCCAGAAGCAGTGGTATTTTTAGTCCTTTATTGTCACCGTTTGGAACTGCACAAGATCATCTGGCACCTTGGCTTAGGTTCCAGCTGGGCCTGGGCCACGGGGAGGCTCAGTAGGCACAAGGCCCTGTCCTGATTCAGCCCGGTGCCCAGCCCTGACCAGGCCCAGAGACAGCCCACGTGCAAAGTGGCCCAGGAGGAAGGAAGCCGTGGATCTCAAAAAATAACGAAAGGCTCCCATCCCCAAACTTTTCTACATGACAAAGTCAGCCCTTCATGAACATACCTAAGCGAGTGTTAAATGTCTCAAGCTACTCAGGAGGCTGAGATCGGAGGATTGAGGTTGGAAGACCGCCCAGGCAGGGAAGTCCGATCTGGAACCAACAAAATGCCGGAAGTGGAGCTGGTGACTCCCAAGCGGTTGAGCTTCAAGCAAAAACAAACAGACTAACAAAAAACAGCACCCAGGCCCTGAGTTCAAGTCCAGGATTGCCGCTGAGAAAAAAGGAAAACTGTTGCTATTGTTTTGTGGGACAGAGTTGTGTAAGTGCTACCACGATTTCTATGTTTTTTGTTTTGTTTTGTTTTTGGTTTAACCTCAGGATTGTAAGCTGGGAGATCTTTTTACGCAAGGGCTTGCTGATTACCCACATTATTTTTTGTGCCACTCCTGGGGCTTGAACTCAGGGCCTGGATGGTGACTCTTGAGTTTCTTCTTCTTCTTCCTTCTTTTTCCTTCTGATGCATAGGTGGGTCTCCTTGTATATAAATGGCTTGCATAGACAGAGCAATTGCTTTTATAGACCGATTTTTTTCCTATATAAACCTTTTGCTTGGGATTTCTACCCCCCCCCCCCCCCCCGCATTGGCTGTTTGACTTTTTTCTGGAGCATGTTTCAGAGAAGAAATGAGAGCACTTAAGCCCTCGCTGAAATCTGAAGTGAATCATAGCTCGGCAATCTCATGCCACATTAGAGACTAGCTTGAGATGTTAGTTTGAAAAGGCGCGGTGCCTGAAGGAGACATGGGGATGACAGGCAGATCCAAAACGAAAAAGAAGCTTTTCCTCCTGCACGCTGACAGCAAGAATGGAAGGGAGGGCGTGAAGGACTGAAACAAAGCTTGCAATATATATATATATATATATATATATATATATATATATATATATATATATACACATATATATACATATATACACATATATATACATATATACATGTATACATGTTACTCTATATATATTATATGTATTACTTTATAATATTATATATATATATATATATATATATATATATATATATCTCCAAAATAACCAGAAAAAAGCTAGACTGGAGGTGTGATTCATGTGGTATAATACCACCTGTTAGCAAGTAAAATGAACAATGTGAGCCTCTGAATTCGTTCCCTGGTAGCTAATTGGAGGTAAGGGTTTCATGGACTTTCCTGCTGAAGCTGGTTTTGACCTGCAATCCTCAGATCTCAGCCTTCTGAGTAGCTAGGATTACAGGTGTGAGCCACCAGCACACTATATATATATATATAGATAGATAGATAGATATAAATATATAGATATATACCTATATATATACATATATATATATAGCACAAACAAAAGCTATGTCCCAGTTAGTTGACAGGCTGAGATCCGGAGGATCAAGGTTCAAAGCCAGCCTGGGCAGGAAAGTCTGTGAGATTCTTATCTCCAATGAACCACCAGGAAACCGGAAGTGGTGCTGTGGTTCAAATGGAAGGCAAAAAAAAAAAGCTCAGGGACAGCACCCAGGTCCTGAGTTCAAGTTCTACTTCTGGTGCGCATGTATGCATACACACACACACACACACACACACACACACACACACACACACACACAATTATTATTTATCTTTTTGCCAGTCCTGGGGCTTGAACTCAGGACCTGGGCACTGTCCCTGAGCTTCTTTTGCTCAAGGCTAGCGCTCTACCGCTTGAGCCACAGCACCACTTCTGGCTTTTTCTGTGTCTGTGGTGCTGAGGAATCGAACCCAGGGCTTCCTGCATGCTAGGCGAGCACTCTACCACTGAGCCACCTTCCCAGCCCCACGCACATAATTTTACACACCACATGGGAAATTTTACTAAAAAGAGTGACATCCCTATAAAATCGACAAGTCTCTTAAAGTTCTGGCTTCCTCATAAAGCTGGATTTTCTCAAAGGCTTCTGCACTTAATCCTTTACAATGTGTCGTTTGCGTGGTGATGTGGAATGGGCGGTGACATATGTGGACGGGGGAGGGGCGGAGAATGCCCCCACTCCATCCTGTCATTCATTAGAACATGCCACTAGGCCTTCCGTCCTTCCTTCCTTCCTTCCTTCTTTCTTTCCCTTCCTTCCTTATTCCTTCCTGTTTCTCTCTTTCCTTTCTTTCTTCCTGTTTTTTCTTCCTTCCTTCCTTCCTTCCTCTCTCTCTCTCTCTCTCTCTCTCTCTCTCTCTCTCTCTCTCTCTCTCTCTCTCTCTCTCTCTCCCTCCCTCCCTTCATTTCCTGGGTTTGAACTCCGGGCCCGGGTGATGTCCCTGAGCTTTTCCATTCAAGGCTGATGCTCTGCCACTTGAGCCACACCTCCACTTCTGGCATTTTGGTGGTTCGTTGAAGATAAGAGTCTCCTGGATTTTCCTGCCCGGGCTGGCTTTGAACCATGATCCTCAGATCTCAGCCTCCTGAGTAGCTAGGATGACAGGCATGAGCCACCAGTGCCTGGCTCCTTTATTTCTTTCTTTCCTCCTCCCCTCCTTTTTCTCTTCCTTTTCCTCCTTCATTTCTTCTTCTATCTCCTCTTATCTTCCACTTCCTCCTCTTCCTCTTCCTCCTCTCCCTCTTCCTCCTCCTCCTCCTCTTCTCCTTCTTCCTCTGGTAGTTCCTGGATGTGAACTCAGAGCTTTGTGTTTGCTCAACTTGGTTGATCAGCTGGTGTTCTACCTCTCTAGCCACGCCTCCAGTCCTGGTTTTTTCCTGCTGGTTACTTCTGAGATAAGGTGGTGCTTCCTCCCTAGGTGTGAGCTTGACTTTGAGCGGCCTATTTTTATGCTTTCCACTATTGCCAGGATCTCAGGTGAGTAGCACTTCACTTAGCTTCCCTCCGTGAATGCGAAGTCTCACGGACACTGCTACTTGGGACGGACAGCCTAGAACCTTGATCCTCCTGATTTCAGTCATCCACATAACATAGGCATGAGCCACCAGCACTGGGAAATACTGGAATATTGTAATACTCCACTTTCTGTCAGGAGTAGAATTTCCACATGGAAGCTAGTAAGAAAGCAGGATTTGAAATCCACTCTCAACAAGAACTCTTTTCTTCTTCTTTTTTTTTTTTTTTTTGTCGGTCGTGGGCCTTGAACTCTGGGCCTGGGTGCTGTCCCTCAGCTCTTCAGCTCTTCAGCGAGCGCTCTACCACTGGAGCCACAGCGCCACTTCCTCTCAACAAGAACTCTATGCAAGGCCCTCAACCCCCTCCAAGAGCAACAGAACACATGTTCTCACACACACGGGGATGGAGCATGTGACACCCCAAGACCTGACCTCCCCAACCTCAATGAAATGGAACTACAGCCCAGCTACAGAGGTATCTACTTGTCAACCATTGAATCAAAAGAGAAACGTGAAGCCGGTGCCAGTGGCTCACGCTTGTCATCCTAGCTACTCAGGAGGCTGAGATCTGAGGATCATGGTTCAAAGCCAGCCCAGGCAGGAAAGTCCATGAGACTCTGATCTCCAATGAACAACTGGAAGTGGCGCTGTGGTTCAAGTGGTAGAGCGCTCACCTTGAGCTGAAGAGCTGAGGGACAGCGCCCAGGCCCAGAGTTCAAGCCTCATGACTGACCAAAACAAAACAAAACATTTAATCAGAAATGAAAGAGGAGAGGTCTTCAACTCTCATTTCCTTCAGAGAACAGGAAATGTTTCTCTTTCTTCTTTTTCCTCTCTCTTTTTTCTCTCTTCTGTCCTTTCTCTTTCTTCTTCTTCTTCTCTCTCCTTTTTTCCTCTCCTCTCTCTCTACTTTAATTCTGTCTTAGTAAAAATAAGTCCCCGCTAAAACTGTCCCAAAACAAAAACAAAAAGGAAAGAAAAGAGGAAACATGATAATGTCTACAGAGACAGGATTATGAAGACATGATTAGGACAATTACACACCCAGAAATAAATGCAGCCAGAGCAAATGGTTAAATTCTGACATGCATATGGCTTCCCAAGACTGACTCTTGAAGAAATAGAACATCGGAACAGGCTCATAACTAAGAAGGAAATTGAACTCATAATTAAAAACCTCTCAATGAAAGGAAGCCCAGGACCAGATGGCTTCATTACAAAACTCGAATAAACACTGGACGGAGAATCAATGCCAGTCCTTCCTAAACTTTTCAAAAAAAAAACAAAACCTGAAAAGCAGGGAACACTTCTGGACTCGTGTTATGAAGTTTTGATGGCCCTCAGATCAGAGCTAAAAAAAAAAAAAACAAAAAACCCAAGACCAGTATCTCTGGAGGAAAGAGACCCAGAATTCTTCAACAGAACTTCAGGAGCAATAGCTCAACCTCTGTACATAAATCGGAAGGCTGCACCGCACTAGCAGGATAAAGGGTAGAAGTACATGAGCATCCGAATATATGCAGGAAAAGCATCTGTCAGATTTCAGCTGGCTCACCCCTAAAATCCCAGCTACCTGAGAGGCTGAGAGAGCTGCAGGATCTCTGTTCAAAGCCAGCCCAGTCAGAAGCATCCATGAAAGGCTCTGGCCCATTCGCCAGCCAAAAGCTGGGTTGGGGGCGTGGAACGAGGGGCAGAGCACCTCCCATGAGTGGAAAAAGCTGAGCGTGTAAGGCCCTGAGTTCAAGCCCCAGTGACATCAGTAGCTTCTCATGATGAGAAAAGAAAAGAAAAAACTACCCCCAACACATTAGGAATAACAAGGAAATTCCTGCAATTTATTAGAAACCATCCATGAAAATACCACAATTAACAACACACTCAACAAAAGACCACTTAAAGCTTCTTTTCCAAGTTCAGCCTAGAGCAAGATTTCACCACCTCTGTTCCAGACAGGCCCTGGCCAGGTTGATTAGACATGAGCAAAACCTCAGAGACTTCAAGATGGGAAGGGAAAAGCAAGATTATTTCTGTCTGCAAATGGCAGGATTTTATAGACAGTAAACCAGAAAGGACACACACACACACACACACACACACACACACACACACACACCACATACAGACCCACAGCACACAGAACCCACACCCGCATACACATGCAACACACACACACAACATACAACACCCCACAAGTGTGAGCTCAAGATCGGTGCTCTTCTACTACTTGAGCCACAGCTCCACTTCCAACTTTTTGCTGGCTCCTTCGAGATAGAGTCAGACCAACTTTCCTGCCAGGGCTGGCTTTGAACCACGATCCTCAAATCTCTCAGCCTCCTGAGTAGCTGAGGGCGGGCGTGAGCCACCAGTGCCCGGTTACAACATTATTTTCAAAGAATAAAACACAAAGGGTCTCCAATGATTAGTTTGGTTCTCAAGGGAAAGTTTTGTCGGTAGGCAAAGGAGGTGGTTGGAGTCATCCTCTAGAAGCTTCTATCCTGAATATTCATTTGAACAGGTTGTTGGGTATTTTTTTTTTTTTAGGTCCATTTTTAAGAGGATAAGGACTGTCAAGGAATGAAAGTGGGTCGGTGAAAGCTGAATTTCACAAGGAATGGGGGAGGGGGGACCCTTGGGGGAGAGGAAGGAATGACAAAAAAACCAAACCAAACAAAACCAAAACAAAAAAAAAAAAAACGACCAAGGCAAAGCCAGAGCTGGAAATTCCTTCCAGACTTAATAATTCCCAGCATCATTAGTAACCGAAGCAAGCCTTCTGAACATATGTTTCGTGTTGACAGCAGACCCTTCATTAAAACACACACACACACACACACACACACATACACAAAAACAGCAAAGAAGTCTGATGAAAGAATAATTCAGCTGCTGATTGACAAGGGAGAAGGCCACACCCTCTCTGGTCCTCCCTGCTCCCAGGGGGCAGACATCTCCTAGAGCCATCTGGGCCACAGAGAAGGGACATTTAGGAGCTGTGGAGCTTCAGGGATGCAACTCATTTCCCAATGGAGAGTGTCTCTGTTTTGGAGCTGGGAGGAGGAGGAGGAGGAAGAAGAAGAGGCTGGTGGTTCAGGTGATTGACCAATGGTGCTCCCCAGGTCTAGAGAGGGCCATTGTCATAAATTAAACCCATGTTGGGTTGTTGTTAATGAATCGGAATGTCTCGGGGGTAATGTAAACCAGACGTCTCGCTCTGTGAGATTCCTTCCCGGGCATTTGGTTTCTGACCACAGCGCCAGGTGGGGCTGTGGGATTCACCAATCTAATGGCAACTGGAGGTCTCAGGAGAGCCGCCATATTGTTAACGGTCATAGCGTTCGTAAGCAATATAGATTCCCATCATGATGGCCGTCACTGCGAAGATTCAAAGGTGTGTGTGCCTTTACAAACACAACTTAAAGAGAGAAAAATGCCATAGAGGTGGATGTGTGTCTGAATGTCTGTCTGTCTAACTTGTGGACATCCCAGCAGAGAGAGGCAGAGGAGCTGTTTTCTGGAAGACAGCTGAGATCATTTGGGTTTTCTTTTTCTTTTTTTTTTGTTGTTGGTCATGGGGCTTGAACTCTGGGCCTGGGCGCTGTCCTTCAGCTCTTCAGCTCAAGGCGAGTGCTCTACCGCTTGAGCCACAGCACCACTTCTGGCTTTTTCTGTGTATGTGGTGCTGAGGAATCGAATCCAGGGCCTCATGTATGCAAGGCAAGCACTCTACCACTGAGCTACCTTCCCAACCCTTATGTGGGTTTTCTTTTCTTTTCTTTTTGGAGGAGAGATGGATGGAAGCAACCACTTCCTGGGGAAAATGAAGATGTGTTTCTCAGTAAATTTCTCAGGAAATTTGCATTTTCATGGGGGCAAAGAGGGAAGGGCAGTAAACACACAAAAAGGGGGGGGGTGCTGGGAAGGTGGCTCAGGGGTAGAGTGCTTGCCTAGCATGCATGAAGACCTGGGTTTGATTCCTCAGTACCACATACACACAAAAAGCCTGAAGTGGTGGTGTGGCTCAAGCGGTAGAGCGCTAGCCTTGAGCAAGAGAAGCTCAGGGACAACGCCCAGGCCCTGAGTTCAAACCCCAGGACTGGTGAAAAGAAAGAAAAAGAATGGAAGAAAAAAGAAAATCTGATCCTATGCAGGCCCTGGCTTCGAGTGTCTGTTCCTCAGAGGTGTGAGGGTGCCCAGGAGATTGCACCCCCAAATCGATACTCGGATGCCACCGGCTGGCTCTGAGCATGGTCGTGAACTCCAACCCAAGCCAGAAGGTTAATAGAAGGAACAAGGCCGTCACAGGATGCTCCGTCAAAGCCAGAGCCTGGCGGGTATCCCATGCTTTCATCCTCACACCAGTTCTGTGAGGCAGAATCATCACTAACCCCACTTAAACACCGCCCGCTGTTGGCTTTTGCTTTCTTTCTTTTTTGGCTGGTCGTGGGGCTTGAACTCTGGGTCTGGGCGCTGTCCCTCAGCTCTTCAGCTCAAGGCGAGCGCTCTACCACTTGAGCCACAGCGCCACTTCCGGTTTTCTGGTGGTTCACTGAAGATCAGAGTCTCACGGCCTTTCCTGCCCGGGCTGGCTTTGAACTGCGATCCTCAGATCTCAGCCTCCCAGGTAGCTGGTGGCGTGAGCCACCAGCACCCAGCTAAAGTCTGATACTTTTGAGGTTATCTGGATTGGACAATGTGTGCATGCCACAAAGTGGTGGGTGGGTATGGGTGGGGAGCAGGGAGAGGGGATAAACTTTTCAGTAAAAGTCTGGTGAGTAGATATTTTATAGTGTAGGAGCTATGGTTTCCTGTCAGCTGGGCAGGGAAGACAGCCAGAGATCACAATGTAAACAAGTGGATGTGGCCAAGTATTAATAAAACTTTATTTATTAAAAAAAAACAAAACAAAAAACACAGCTTTAGTGGCTCAGGCCTGTCATCCTAGCCACTCAGGAGGTTGAGATCTGAGGATTGAGGTTCAAAGCCAGCCCGGGCAGGAAAGTCTGTGAGAGTCAACTCTAATAAATGACTAAGAAAACCACAAGTGGCGCTGTGGCTCAAGTGGTAGAGCGCTCACCTTGAGCTGAAGAGCTGAGGGACAGCGCCCAGGCTCAGAGTTCAAACTCTATGTGACTAAAATAAAAATAAATAAAAACAAATAAACAGGGCTGGGAAGGTGGCTCAGTGGTAGAGGGCTGGCCTAGAATGCATGAAGCCCTGGGTTCGATTCCTCAGTACCACAGACACAGAAAAATCCAGAAGTGATGCTGTGGCTCAAGTGGTAGAGTGTTACCCTTGAGCAAAAGAAGCCCAGGGACAGCGCCCAGGCCCAGAGTTCAATCCCAAGGTCTCTCAAGCAGCAGCTGGACACTGGTTTGCTCATACCTATCATCCTAGCCCTTCAGGAGGCTGCGCTTTGAGGATTGAGTTCCCAAGCCAGGCTGGGCAGACAAAGCTGAGAGACTCTTATCTCCAGCTAACCAGCAAAAAGCTCGAAGTGGAGGTATGGTTTAAGTGGTAGAGAGCCAGCTTTGAGTGAAATAGCTAAGAGACAGCATCCAGGCCCTGAATTCAAGCCCTGGTACTGGCACCCCCCCCCCAAAAAAAAGCACAACAAAACATCGTAGCATCCAATTTCAGCCCACAAGCTGTATAGACCTTCAACCCCTGGTATAGAAGACTCACCAGAACAAGAAGGCTGCAGAACAAGAAGGCTGCAGAACACGAAGGCAGAAGAAGAAGAAGAAGAAGAAGAAGAAGAAGAAGAAGAAGAAGAAGAAGAAGAAGAAGAAGAAGAAGAAGAAGAAGAAGAGGAAGAGGAAGAGGAAGAGGAAGAGGAAGAGGAAGAGGAAGAGGAAGAGGGGGAGGGGGAGGGGGAGGAGGAAGAAGAGGGGGAGGGGGAGGAGGAAGAGGAGGAGGAGGGGAAGGAGGAGGAGGGGGAGGAGGGGAAGGAGGAGGAGGAGGGGGAGGGGGGACAGGGAGGAGGAAGAGGAGGAGGAGGAGGAGGAAGAGGAGGAGGAGGGGGAGGGGGAGGAGGAGGAGGAAGAGGGAGGAGGAGGGGGAGGAGGAGGAGGAGGGGGAGGGGAGGACGGGGAGGAGGAAGAGGAGGAGGAGGAGGAGGAGGAAGAGGAGGAGGAGGGGGGGGAGGGGGGAGGAGGAGGAGGAAGAGGAGGAGGAGGAGGAGGGGGAGGAGGAGGAGGAAGAGGAGGAGGAGGAGGAGGGGAAGGAGGAGGAGGAGGAGGAGGAGGGGGAGGAGGGGAAGAAGAGGAGGAGGGGAGGAGGGTGAGGGTGGGGGATGGGGAGGAGGAAGAGGCCACCAGAGTGTCAAGATGGTGAGATTCTTGGTGGCACTTTAAAAAAAAAAACACCCACCCATTCTAATTTTCCTTTCATATGAGACTGTTCCTTTCACAATGAGTACAATAGACATCTTTTTTAAAAAAACGCACCATGTTCTAGTAAGATTCCAAGAGTTGTCTCAGGACTTGGGTGGGCAAGGAGAAATTGTGGGTCCTGAGACCAGATTTCAATCCGCACTTCCTTTGCTTTGAATTCTAGGTCTGTGGAGGTCCCCGGGGCTTTCCCCACATCATGGCCTGAGCTGGACTCTGTGTGTGTGTGTGTGTGTGTGTGTGTGTGTGTGTGTGTGTGTGTGTGTGTGTGCTCACGGCCTCCTCTGGGGTAGATTCTCACTAGCAGCCCTGGCAAGAGAAGCATAGTCAGTATCATTGTGTTTACTTATGTTCATTCTCCTTTCTCCCCATCCGAATCAAAACTCACTGGGAACCACACAACTATCACCAGCAAAGCCTTGGAGGAAAAACACACACACACAAGGAAATAGATTGGTTGGTCTTGTGGCATGTTTCTGTCTGGGTTCATTATGGACATAAATGTCAGTCTTTTTTTTTTGCCAGTCCTGGGGCTTGAACTCAGGGCCTGGGCACTGTCCCTGAGCTTCTTTTGCTCAAGGCGAGCACTCTACCACTTGAGCCACAGCGCCACTTCCAACTTTTTCTGTGTATGTGGTGCTGAGGAATGGAACCCAGGGCTTCATTCATGCTAGGCAGGCACTCTACTGCTAAGCCACCTTCCCAGCCCTAAATGTGAGTCTTTTTTTTTTTTAAATTTTTTTATTGTAAAGATACTATACAGAGGGTTACAGTTACATGAGTGAGGTAATGAGTACACTTCCTCTTGAACATTGTTACCCCCTCCATTTTTCCCCCCTACCATCCCCTCCCTCCCTCCCCTGAGGTTCTTTTTTTTTTTTTTTTTGATTGTGATTAAGTGATTACTTAATTTCCGGAAATTCACAGTATTGTGGAATAATGATGCTCATTTAAAGTCACAAGTTCATTCTAACTTTCCTGGAGCAAATTGTCTATCACACTCTGTAATATATAACGGTGCTCACATGTTATATACCATATATGTGATCAGCAGCATGGGGATATTTAGTAGTGGTTCAACCAGATGAGTGGGAGTTCTTTGTTTCTTAAGTCCTATTAGTTTTGTCATATCACCTACCATTTTGGATTTATCATCCACTTATCAGGGAGACCATGTACTGTTTGTCTCTTCGTTCTTGGCTTACCTCGCTCAACATGATTCCTTCTAGCTCCATCCATTTCCCTGCAAATGCCATTATTTTGTCATTTCTAATGGCTGCATAATATTCCATTGTGTGTAGATACCACAATTTTTGGATCCATTCATCTGTGGTGGGGCATCTAGGTTGTTTCCATATCCTAGCTATTGCGAACAGTGCTGCAATAAACATGGAGGTGCACGTGTCCTTGTATATTGGTTCCTGTTGTTCAGGGTAGATGCCTAGAAGTGGTATGACTGGGTCGTAAGGGAGGTCAATCTTTAGCTTTCTAAGGACCCTCCAGACTGCTTTCCAAAGTGGTTGTATGAGTGTACATTCCCACCAGCAGTGTAATAGCGTTCCTCGTTCTCCACATCCCCTCCAGCATTTGTCGTTGGCTGATTTGTGGATGTGGGACATTCTGACTGGGGAAAGGTGGTATCTCAGGGTTGTCT
>NW_027202665.1:72892-87574 GCF_024711535.1 Dipodomys merriami
TAGAGCGCTTGCCTTGCATGCATGAGGCCCTGGGTTCGATTCCTCAGCACCACATAAGCAGAAAAAGCTGGAAGTGGTGCTGTGGCTCAAGTGGTAGAGTGCTAGCCTTGAGCTGAAAAGCTGAAGGACAGCGCCCAGGCCCAGAGTTCAGGCCCCATGACCGGACCCCCCCCCCAAAAAAAAGAAAGACACAGAGACAGAGACAGAGAGAGAAACAGAGACAGACGCAGAGAGATGCAGAGAGACAGAGAGAGACAAAGACACAGAGACAGACAGATAAGCAGACAGAGTCAGAGACAGAGAGGGCTGCAAGATAAGCAGACAGAGAGAGACAGAGAGGGCTGCAGCCACTGAATTAACCTCCCCGAGTCTCGGATTCAACCATGGTCCATTTAAAGGGCGTGGAAATAACACACTTTACACACACACTCTCACACACTCACACTCACTCACACTCTCTCACACACTCACACACACTCTCTCACACACTTACACTCACTCATACACACACACTCACTCACATTCACACACTCTTACACACTCACTCACACACACTATCACACACACACTCACACTCACTCTTACACACTCACTCACACACACATACTCTTACACACTCACACTCAGACACACTCACACTCACTCACTTTCACACACTCACACTCTTACACACTCACACTCTCTCACACTCACACTCACTCACACTCTCACTCACACACTCACACTCTCTCTCACACTCACACACACTCTCTCACACACACTCACACTCACTCACTCTCATTCACACACACACTCACACTCACTCACACACACATTCACACTCACACATACTCACACACACTCTTACACACTCACACTCAGACACACTCACTCACTCTCACTCACTCACTCACACACACTCTCTCACACTCTCACACACTCACACTCTCTCACACTCACTCACACACACACTCTCACACTCACTCACACTCTCACACTCACACTCACTCACTCACACACACACTCATTCACACACACTCACACACTCACACTCACTCTCACACACTCTCACACACTCACACTCACTCTCACACTCTCTCACACACACACTCTCACACTCACACACTCACACTCACTCACACTCTCTCACACTCACACTCACACACTCACACACACTCTCTCACACTCACTCACACACTCACACACTCACACGGGGCAGCTCGCAGGCCCGCCCTGCTGATGCCTTGCCCCTGGGACTCAGCTCTCCCACCTGGGCTGCCAACCTGTGTCCTTCTAGATGGTTCTTTCCCTCCCCACCCATAAGCCTCCTGGGCGGGTCCCCTCCCCGCCGGGGCAGGTCTGGTCATCTCCCGAAGCAGGAGGCCGGGTGGCTGGGCACAGACCCCCCCCCGTGCCCCATGCGCCCCCGGCCCGGCCCCCGGGCTCCCCCGCCCCCGGGGCAGGAGGCCGGGATGCGAGGACGCAGGTTCGAAGCCAGCCCCGGGAGCAGGCCCAGCGCGCACCCAGGGCCACGCGCGGCCTCCGGGGAAGAGGCGTGGTGACGAGGGAAAAGGGAAAAAGGAAAAAGGAAAAGTCGTCATCGTTTAAGCCACCTAAACCGTACATGTGGACCTGTAGATCTACACTGCGCAGGCTCAGACCCGGACGGCGCCTCACTGCGCAGGCTCAGACGCGCAGGCCTCAAACTGCGCAGGCTCAGACGCGCACAAGCGTCACACTGCGCAGGCTCAGACACACAGGATTCAAACTGCACAGCCTCAGTCCGACGCGCAGGCGTCACACTGCGCAGGCTCAGACACACAGGAGTCACACTGCGCAGGCTCAGACACGCAGGAGTCAAACTGCGCAGGCCCAGACATGAACACGCTAAACTACGCATGCTCAGAAACGCACACCCACACGTCATAGGCTCAGATGCGTATGCGTCAAACCGCGCAGGCGCAGAAATGGTCGCCTATACTGTGCAGGCTTAGACGCACAGGCGTCCAACTGCGCAGGCCCAGACATGAACGCGCTAAACGACGCATGCTCAGAAACCTACACTTCGTAGGCTCAGATGCAGAGGCGTCAAACCGCGCAGGCGCAGAAATGGTCACCTCCACTGCGCACGCTCAGACGTGCAGGCGTCCAACTGTCCAGGCTCAGACACACAGGCGTCACACTGCGCAGGCTCAGACGTGCAGGCGTCAACTGCGCATGCTCAGAAACATACATCTTCACCTGCTATGTTAGCTGTTGTGTTTGAATCTGTGAAGCTACTTCCCTCCCCTCCATGGGCTTTCTGTGTTCAGGAAAGCACTGTTCTGCACTAACCCCCATGGTCTCCTGGCTCCCTGCAGGTAACAATGCGTTCTAATCCTTTTCTCTCCTGGGTTGAACTCTAAGATACTGAGGGTTTGGGTTCCAGCCGACATAAAACACGCAGCTTGTGTTGGATTGGTCAGGGCATGGCTCCATGATTAGTCAAGGGGCATGTGTACTTGGATTTGTCAGGACCAATGGCCCATCCATGGAAGGCCTGGTTGCAGATTGGAGGAGGAAATGGCAGCTGTGTCTGTGACTCTTTAGTCCCTACCTCTGGCTGTGAGGGTTGAGGTATCCGTAAGGAAATGCCCCAGTTCTGGGCCTGTGTGTCCCAGGGAGACCTGACACCCTAGGGCTCAGCCAGAACCCGACCCTCATTCGTTTCTCTTGGAACGTGTGAGGGCGAAAACACTGCAAATCTCATGTCAAGCTGTGGAGGCCAAAAGCTCCAAAACAGAAAACCAAGTCAAGGGCCTGTGGCTCATGTCTCTCATCCCAGCTACTCAGGAGGCTGAGATCTGAGGATCACAGTTGGAAGCCAGCTCAGGCAGGAAAGTCCATGAGATTCTTATCTCCAATGGACTACCAAAAAGCCGGAAGTGGAGTTGTAGCTCAAGAGTGAAAAGGCTCAGGGACAGCACCCAGGCCCAGAGTTCAAGTCCCAGAACGCACACACACACACACACACACACACACACACACACACACACACACACAGAGAGAGAGCAGGAAAGATGTCAGGCCTATCCTCCTCTTTCTTGCCTGCAAGTGCTCAAAGCAACAGGCAGCAGTTCTGCAGTAAAGGACAGGGTCAGTTCTGTGGCAAATAGGACTTAGGAGATGGTATTTGTGGGACTCACAGGTCCTGGGATGGAGGGTATCAAGGCGGGTCTTGCAAGGCAGAGAGCTGTCTCTGATTGGACAGAGTTGATGACGTACCAATTCTTGACAGACAGGTACAGAAAAGAAAAGGAAAAACAAAGCAAGAGTCTTGAAAGACACTCTGGACTAGAAAGCTTTGTGTTCTGGGATAAGCAATGTGTGCAGGCTTACTTATTTCTGGAACACTGGACAGACTGATTTGCCAAAAATCTAACACAGAGTCATGTCTGTGTGTGTGTGTCTGTTTTTCCTTCTTGGGTGATTGCTTTCTGGTGGGTAAGTTTTAGGGACAAAGTCTCAGACATGAAAAACCAAAGCCTAGAGGCTTTCCCTGCAGTCAGGATATGTCGATTTTTGCCTTGATGTCCCATTCTCTTGAGGATTCTCACCCGGAACCGGGCACAAGTGTGAGACGGAGCTTGGGTTCTAATCATGCTCGGCGTCCCTGGCTGGGGTCCCCTGGGAAAGCTGGCTGTCTTTGTGCTTTGTGGGAGATTTTGGATGGAATGACGAATCGGGACAGGATTTTGGCAACGGGGAGGCAGAAGAAGGATTTTGTTCTCAGCTTCTGAAGCTTAAATGATAATGTGGAACTAATCACTGAAAAAGGATTTCTTGACGTGTGTGTGTGTGTGTGTGTGTGTGTGTGTGTGTGTGCGCGCGCGCCAATACTGAGCTTGAAATCAGGATCTGGATCTGGGGCCTTAGCTTTGGGTTCCATCTGGTGTTCTACCCCTTGAGCCACAGCTCCACTTTTGGCTTTGAGGGGGTTACTTGGAGATAAGAGTCCTGTGGACTTTTCTTGCCAAGGCTAGCTTGAAACCAAGATCTCGGATCTCAGCTTCCTGAGTAGCTGGGATTACAGGCGTCAGCCAACAGGTGCTTTGGTTGCTAAAGGATTTCTTGATTGGGGTGTGTGTGTGTGTGTGTGTGTGTGTGTGTGTGTGTGTGCCAGTAGTGGACTTGAACTCAGGGCCTGTGAGCTGTTCTTAGCTTCTCACTCTCTAACCAACAATTCCACTTCTGTCTTTTTGGGGTTCAGTGGAGGTAAGAGTCTTGTAGGCTTTCCTGCCCAGGCTGGCTTCGAACCACAGTCCTCAGATCTCAGCTTCCTTAGTAGCAAGGCTTACAAGCCTGAGTTGTTGATGCCTAGTTTAACTGTTCTTTTTTTTTTTTTTTTATGTCGATCATGGAACTTGAACTCTGGGCCTGGGCGCTGTCCCTCAGCTCTTCAGCTCCAGGCAAGCGCTCTACCACTTGAGCCACAGCATCACTCCTGGTTTTCTGGTGGTTTGTTGGAGATCAGAGTCTCACAGACTTTCCTGCTCGAGCTGGCTTTGAACCACAATCCTCAGATCTCATTGACAATACTCTTTTTATAACTGTTATTCTTTTATAAAAAATCTCTCAGGGGGCTGGGAAGGTGGCTCAGTGGTAGAGTGCTTGCCTCCCATGCATGAGGTCCTGAGTTCGATTCCTCAGTACCACAGACACAGAAAAACAAAGTTAAAAGAAAATCTTTTTAAAGAACAATATCTCTCAAGGGCAGCCCGTTGCTGGTGGCTCATGTCTGAGGCTGAGATCTGAGGATCCCACTTCAAAGGCAGCCCAGACAATAAATCTGAGAGGTTCGTATCTCCAAGTGATGAGAAAACAAAATAGAGAAAACAACAAAAAACAAAAACTGAAGTAGACCCATGGTTTACATAGTAGGGAACCAGCCTGGAAAAGACAAAAAAAAAAAAAAAAAAGCCAAGTAAGAGCATGAAGCCTTGGGTTCAAACCCCAGTATCCCCCCCTGGCTCATGGCTATAATCCTAACTACTCAAAAGGCTGAGATCTGAGGCTCAAGGTTCAAAGCTAAACCCCTGTGAGATTCTTAGTCCCAACAAACCACTCAAAAACCGGAAGTAGCTCTGAGGCTCAAAAACCGGAAGCGGCGCTGTGGCTCAAGCGGTAGAGCACTAGCCTTGAGCACAAAGAGGCTCAGGGACAGCACCCAGGCCCTGAGTTCAAACCCCACAACTGACCAGAAAAAAAAAAAAGACTTCATCTGTGCTCCTCCCCACACACAGCTTCGTTTCTCTAGAGCTGAGAGCTGGGTAGACAATACAGGATGGAACCAACTACAGGGGAACAGAAGCCTTTGAGAATTCAGTAGAGGGATCGGCAAAGATGATAGAGACACTAAGGGGGGATGATGGAGCTGCTGCTTAGGGGGTGGATGATAGAGCCACCACAGGGGGGTGGTAGGGCCACCACAGGGGGTTGGTAGGGCCGCCACTAAGGGGAGGGTGATAGAGCCACCACTTGGGGGGTGATAGAGCCACTACTTAAGGGGGAAGGCTGACAGTTTCTACATAGGGGAGAGGATGATAGAGCTGCCATGGGTGGGGGGTGGTTGGGCTCCCACTTAGGAGAGGGTGATAGAGCCACCACGTAGGGGGAAGGCCAGTTGGGGGGGATGATAGAGCCACCACTTAGAGGAGGGTGGTAGAGCCCCCACTTAGGGGGGTGATAGAGCCACCACTTAGTGGGAGGATGATAGAGCCACCACTTAGAGGAGGGTGGTAGAGCCCCCACTAAGGGGGGTGATAGAGCCACCACTTAGTGGGAGGATGATAGAGCCACCACTTAGAGGAGGGTGCTGGAGCTGCCATTTAAGAGGACTGTGGGTAGGAATTTGCAGATGAAGAGGGAGGCAGACAAAGGTGACAGACAGAAGAGCTAGATCCTTTGGGGGCTGCGCCCACTGCTCCTCCATTGTGCCCTGCCAGCCAGCCCCCTGCCTGGGGGGAGGGGGTGGCTAACACCAGCTGTTGGTCCCCAGGGAACCCCTCAAGGTGCCCCCGAAGTTCTCCTCCTCCGAGCTCGCCAGCCCAGCAGCCCAGGAGGGAGGGGGCCGGACCCTCCTGCTTCTAGCACATCTCCTACCATTGCCCAGAGTCCTCTGACACCTGAGCGGAGCTGTTCCCACTTACAAGTCTTGGGGAGGGGGGGGGGCGGGGAAGAGGGGACACCTCTCCATGCTGAGCCCCAGAGGTGGGGCGTAATGGTGATTTACACGCCCTAAACTTCTGTGAGTTTTATTCACCTCCGTGGGTCTCATAGCAAACAGGCTCTGGAGACAGCCCCCCCCAACCCCCACCTCCCTACCCCCCACCCCTCCCACCGGCTGAGTTGCCAGTGAGGAGAGCAATAAAGCAAAAGAGGCTCAAATAGAGCCCATCGGGTCTGTAAATATCTAGATATCTGTCCCACCAGGCTAAAACGTGGGTGGCTTCTTCTTCTTCTTCTTCTTCTTCTTCTTCTTCTTCTTCTTCTTCTTCTTCTTCTTCTTCTTCTTCTTCTTCTTCTTCTTCTTCTTCTTCTTCTTCTTCTTCTTCTTCTTCTTCTTCTTCTTCTTCTTCTTCTTCTTCTTCTTCTTCTTCTTCTTCTTCTTCTTCTTCTTCTTCCTCTTCCTCTTCCTCTTCCTCTTCCTCTTCCTCTTCCTCCTCCTCCTCCTCCTCCTCCTCCTCCTCCTCCTCCCCCCCCCCCCAGTCCTGGGACTTGAACTCAGGGCCTGGCCACTGTTCCTGAGCTTCTTTGGCTCAAGGCTAGCGCTCTACCTCTTGAGCCACAGCACCACTTCTGGCTTTTTCTGTGTCTGTGGTGCTGAGGAATCGAACCCAGGGCTTCATGCAGGCGAGGCGAGCGCTCTGCCACTGAGCCACCTTCCCAGCCCACCTGAGGCTTCTTAGAGCAGGAAGTTTGAAGATGCAATGGAGACAGCAGAGAGAGTTGAAGAATAACAGAGAGAAGAAATGTACTTCCGCCTCCCTTTTCTCACAACATACCAGAGGCTGAGTACTTTATAAAGGAATCAAAGACGCTTATAGATGGTCACAGTTTTGGAGGCTGAGTACCCAACACCAGACAGCCCCGGGTGAAGGTTTTGTGGCCACGTGGCAGGTGGGATCATGGCAGAAGCTGAGGAAGGGGAGAAACCCCCCGAGAGATGGGAAGTTAGAGATGGAGGAGGGGTACACTTGAGCTTACTATGTCAATCCATCCTCCTGGGCGCCTCGCCCCGTGAGAACACCATCAATCTTCCCCGAGCACAGCGATCCCACTAATCTAATTACCTCCCATGAATCCCAGGCTCTGAGAGAGCCTCCCCTCCCCCAACACTGCCACCTCCCCCACCAACCTTCCAACATGGGCTTGGAGGGCAGACGCTGAAATCACATCTCAATGTACATGACCCTGGATGGGAGAGAGAGAACCTTCAAGAAAGGACAATGAACCAAGCGCCCGTGGCTCACGCCTGTCATCCTAGCTACTCAGGAGGCTGAGATCTGAGGATCGAGGTTCAAAGCCAGTCCAGGCAGGAAAGTCCATGAGACTCTGATCTCCAATAAACCACCAGAAAACCAGAAGTGGCGCTGTGGCTCAAGTGGTAGAGCACTAGCTTTGAGCTGAAGAGCTGAGGGACAGCGCCCAGGCCCAGAGTTCAAGACCCATGACTTGGGGTGGGGGGGGGGAGCCCTGGGTTCAATTCTTCAGTACTGCATACACAGAAAAGACCAGAAGTGGCCCTGTGGCTCAAGTGGTAGAGTGCTAGCCTTGAGCTGAAGAGCTGAGGGACAGCGCCCAGGCCCAAGCCCCACAATCGGACCCCCCCAAAAAAAAAAATAGAAAGAGAAAGGAAAGCAAGAGCTCCAAGGCCCCGAGTTCAAGTCCTGGTATCAGAACAACAACAGCAAAGTACTATCTTTGGCCTGGTACCAGTGGCTCAAGCCTATAATCCTAACTACAAGAAGGCTGAGACCTAAGGATCAAGGTTCAAAGTCAGCGCAGGCAGGAAAATCTGTGCGACTCTCACCTCCAATTAACCAGCAAAAAGCTAGAAGTGAGCCCGGCTTCGGTGGCTCACGCCTGTCATCCTAGCTACTCAGGAGGCTGAGATCTGAGGATTGCAGTTCAAAGCCAGCCCGAGCAGGAAAATCCATGAGACTCTTATCTCCAGTGAACCACCAGAAAACCGGAAGTGGTGCTATGGCTCAAGTGGTAGAGAGCCAGCCTTGAGTGTAAAAGCTCAGGGACAGTGTCTAGACCCAATTCCAAGTCCTAGAACCAGCACAAAGTAAATAAATATAAAAAATGAATCTTCTATCTCCAATCATCCATCCATCTTCTGCACAGTGAAGTTGCTCAGAGTCACATTTTCCTCTCCTGATCCAATGTCTCCTGCTTAGTCATTCAAATTCCCTCCTCCCCTTTTTTTTTTTTTTTTTTTCTCTCCTGGAAAAAGAGATTTCAAAGGACACACTGACAGAACTGTTCAACACATTGGAAACCATCTGTGCCCACACCCCAGCATTTCTGGGATACCACTATAGAATCCTTTTCCTAGAAACCCATTTTCTTTTGGTTTATAAACCTGTCATCACCAAATAAGATTCGCAATGAGAAAAAAAAAAAATCCAAACCAGACAAGCCAATCTTTTCCCTCAAAATAATTTCGAGCTGGGGATGTAGCTCCATTGGACCAGCTCATTCTCTTTCTGGTCCAAGCTTGAAGAGAGAAACACATACCATTGTAATGTGGGACAGATGAGTCAAAAACTGAATTCCCATTGGACCCCGTGGCTCACACCTGTCATCCTAGCTACTCAGGAGGCTGAGAGCTGAGGATCATGGGAGCCTGGGGCATTATGGGAAGAAGAAGTACCAACATGGCCACATGTGATATCCACCATTTTTATCCTTATCTAGCTAACCGAGGAGACCTAACTCTCCATCATTGTCTGGATCTGTTTCACCGATGAGGATAACAAGATGGGTTTGCACACGTGCACACACATATGCACACACACACACACATCTCGGAGTCTCAGTTTATCTGTCTGGTAAGCAGCGAGAGAAAAGCCAAGCAAACAACAATGTCTGCAGTGGACGGAGAACACAACTATATATCCATAGACAGACCCAGCCCTAGGGGAAGTTCCCACAGAACAGAAGGAAGGTAGAGGGTTCAAATCCAGCCCCCACCTTGATGGGCTGATTTCAGGCAAGCAACTTCACCTCCTTTATCCTAACAGGAGCTGTGTCCACAATCAATTCTCGGACCCCAGTTCCCACCGTAGATGCTGAGTACCCTTACTCCTCATTGTTATTAATGATGCCACCAAGTGGTCCCTACTTTGTGTCTCTAAGGAATGTAGGAGTCTCTGAGCATGAAAGCATCTAGCTTTCTCGCTCTGTGTGTGTGTGTGTGTGTGTGTGTGTGTGTGTGTGTGTGTGTGTACTGGGGCTTGAACTCAGGGCCTAGGCCCTGTCCCTTCGCTTGTTCCTCTGGAGGTTTGGTGCTCCACCACTTGAACCACAGCTCCACGTCGGGCTTTTTTGCTGGGTAATGCGAGGTAAGTCTCAGCGAGGTAAGAGGTTCTTGCCTAGGTTAGCCTCCAACCACGATCCTCAGAGCTCAGCCTCTAGGATGAGAGGTGTGAGCATCAGCAACCCAGCTCTAACTTCTTAAAATTGAGGTGCCTTTTCGTACACTTCGAGTATAAATGGACGTGTCCCTCAAGGTGGCCCCAGGGTCCCCCTGTGACCCCCACCTTTACCGACTGAAGGGAAAGCAAGGAGAGGGATGGGAAGGTACTATAGAACCACCAGGCCCAAGCCCAGCATGGAGGAAGAAGCAGGGAGCATGTCTGTCCCAAGTTCAGGCTCAGGGTCCATTCGAACCCTCGATTCCTTCTCACAAAGGAGTTCCCATCATCCCTTGCAGAAAAGCTGGAAGGGGATTTCATTCCTCACGTGTTCCTCCTGCTGAAGCGACGCACCCAGCGCCACCATGAGATCAATCCACGCACGTGTGCACCTGGCTTTTCTCAACCATCTCTCACTGGCTGCTCATTCACCTGCCTGGGTTTGTGTGCGTTGAAAGCTTCTAAGTAGGAACACTAAGCCAGGCTCCCCTGTGTCCTCCTGGCTACTCAGGAGGCTGAGATCTGAGGATCACGATTGGAAGCCAGCCCAGGCAGGAACGTCCATGAGACTCTTGCTGCCAATGAACCGCCCAAAAGCCAGAAGCGGAGCCCTGACTCAAGAGGTAGAGCACAAGCTTTGAGCAAAATAAGAAGCTCAGAGACAGATCCCAGACCCTGAGTTCAAGCCCCAGGAATGGCACAAGACAGACAGATAGACGATAGATAGATAGGCTGGCAGAGGGACAGGCAGGCAGGCAGACAGACAGACATACAGATGGACGGATGGATGGTCAGATACATAGATAGATAGACAGACAGACAGACAGACAGACAGACAGACAGACAGACAGACAGACAGACAGACAGACAGATAGATAGATAGATAGATAGGCAGGCAGGCAGACAGGCAAGCAGACAGACAGACAGACAGACAGATAGATACATAGATAGATAGATAGATAGATAGATAGATAGATAGATACATACATACATACATACATACATACATACATACATACATACATACATACATACATACATACATACATGCATGCATACATACATACATAGATACATGGATAGATAGGCAGGCAGGCAGGCAGGCAAGCAAGCAGACAGACAGATAGACAGATGCATAGATACATACATAGATAGATACATAGATAGGCAGGCAGGCAGGCAGGCAAGCAGACAGACAGACAGATAGACAGATAGATAGATACATAGATAGGCAGGCAGGCAGGCAAGCAGGCAGACAGACAGACTGACAGACAGACAGACAGACAGACAGACAGACAGACAGACAGACAGACAGATAGATAGATAGATAGATAGATAGATAGATAGATAGATAGATAGATAGATAGATAGATAGATAAATAGGCAGGTAAGCAGACAGACAGAAAGACAGATACATAAATAGATAGATACATAGCTAGCTAGCTAGATAGCTAGATAGATAGGCAGACAGACAGACAGACACAGAGAGAGAGAGATAGGCAGGCAGGCAGGCAGACAGACAGACAGAGAGATAGATAGGCAGGCAGGCAAGCAGACAGACAGACAGATGATAGATAGAAAGGCAGATAGATATATCAACACTAACAGAGATATAGATGATATAGACCTAGATATAGATATAAATAATATAGATGTATTAACACTAATACATATGCAAATGTAGTTTAAGCTTTTCTTTTTGAGACACCCTCTGGCTAGCTTGCATCTCTGGATCCTCCTGCTTCAGACTCCTGAGAGCCGGGATGATAAGCAGGCACTACTGCACTGGGCGCTAGGTATTGGTTGATTTTTTTCAAGCTTGGCTGTGGACTTACTTGACTCCGTCTCAAACTGGACCTGGCCAGGAACCCCAGACACACTGGATGGGCCAAGTGCCATCCACCCTGGGGACACAAAAACATCCCGAAGGATCTCAGAGGGAGCAGAGAAGAAAAAAAAAAAATAGGGGAGGGAAGGGTGGTCCCCGCACCTGATAGCCCACATCCTCCGCAGACCCAGCCGACAAAGCCCCCTCCCCCTCCCCCTCCCCCCCCCCCCCCCGGGCTGCGCTTGTCCCTAGGGTGAACCCACCATCCCCAAGCCCAGCTGATGATGGCTGAGGCACCGGGCTTTCCAAGCCCTTCTTTCAAGAGGAGGGCGTGATTGTGTGGATTTCACAGTCTGAGCCCCGCTGAAAGGGAGAGAATGAGGTCTCCCCCTTGCTCTTTTCAAGAAGGCCCCCCGAGCCTCCGCATTGAGAGCATCTGAAGCTTTTGTGTCCAAACCACAAGCCCTGGCCGGGGCCTGGCCTTTTACAGTGCAAAATACAGTAATTACCACGGGCCCTGGGAACACTGGCCAGGCCTGGCCCGCCAGGGCCACCTAAGGACTCATTTATAACCCTGCCCCGCAGCCAAGAGCCAGCCAGTCCAGCTGCTGGCCGCACGGCCAGGTGGCTGGCAGGGTACCCAGCCCCCTCCCCCCCCACACCCCAACATGAGGTGACAATCAAACCCATGCGCGTGCTCCGTGGCTCACAACTGTAATCCCAGCTAAGCAGGAGGCTGAGACTGGAGGATCGTGGTTGGAAGCCAGCCTTGCGCAGGCAAATCCAACACGCTCTTATCTCTCATGAAAACCAAAAAACACAAAAGCAATGCTCTGGGCTGGGAAGGTGGCTCCATGGTAGAGCGCTTGCCTTTCATGCATGAGGCCCTGGGTTCAATTCCTCAGCGCCACATAAGCAGAAAAAGCCAGAAGTGGCGCTGTGGCTCAAGTGGTAGAGCACCAGCCTTGAGCAGAAGAGCTGAGGGACAGCGGCCAGTCCCAGAGTTCAGGCCCCACAACCAACAACAACAACAAAAAGTAATGTCCTGGGACACTGGTGGCTCACGCCTGTGATCCTAGCTACTCAGGAGGCTGAGATCTGAGGATCTCGGTTCAAAGCCAGCCCGGGCAGGAGAGACCGTGAGACTCCTATCTCCAATAAACCACCAGAAAACTGGAAGTGGCACTGTGGCTCAAGTGGTAGAGCGCTCGCCTTGAGCTGAAGAGCTGAGGGACAGCGCCCAGGCCCAGAGTTCAAGCCCCATGACCGACAAAAAAAAATAAAAAATAAATAAATAAATAAAATAAAATCATCATCACCATTCTTATGATGGTGAGGATTGCTATCATTTTTACTTATGTATTTATTTTATATACGTATTTATATATTATTTTATATACATATTTATTTGTCAGTCGTGGGGCTTGAACTCTGGGCCTGGGCGCTGTCCCTCAGCTCTTCAGCTCAAAGTGAGCGCTCTACCACTTGAGCCACAGCGCCACTTCCGGTTTTCTGAGTGGTTCATTGGAGATCAGAGTCTCACAGCCTTTTCTGTCCAGGGCTGGCTTCGAACCTCGATCCTTACATCCCAGCCTCCTGAGTAGCTAGGATGACAGGCGTGAGCCACCAGTGCCTGGCTTATTATTAATTTTTCTGGAGAAGAGATGAAATCTGACAGCTAGCCCAGTGCCTGGAAAACCTGCCAACATTCTGTCTGTGCCAAATTTCCAGACACACTTTGATTGTCATTCTGCCTGAAATGGCTTAGGCTACTTGGCCTGTTTTCATTACACAACCCTCTCTTTCAAATCATCTCCTTAAAGTGTTTAGGATTATATATATAGTTGCTTTTTGAGTGAACTCAGTGCCTTGTAATCTTGCTTGGCTGTTACATGTTTACTTGTTTTACTTTGTTTAAGGCTGAATGCTCTACCACTTGAGCCACAGCTCTACTTCTGGCTTTATTTTATTTTATTTTATTTTGGTAGTTCATTGGAGATAACAGTCTCTCTGATTTTGTCTGCCTTAGCTGGCTTTGAACCGTGATCCTCAGATCTCAGCCTCCTGAGTAGCTAGGATGACAGGCGTGAGCCACCGGTGCTCATAAGCCAATTTTTAAAGAGTCATCTACCTTACCCTAACACGCCAGAGGGGCCAAGGTTATTTTAGTTTTGCACATGTTTCTACCTTCTCCAAAACTCAGGGCTATTAATTGTAACCACAGGACTGTTTATAGGGATGAGGGATGAGGGATGAGGGGAGGAGAAAGGAGGAAGAGTAGCCAACCAGGAGTTGGTGGCTCACACCTGTCATCCTAGCTACTCAGGAGGCTGAGATCTGAGGATCGCGGTTCAAAGCCAGCCCAGGCAGGAAAGACTGTGAGACTCTTCTCTCCCATGAACCACCAGAAAACCGGAAGTGGCGCTGTGGCTCAAGGGGTAGAGCGCTCGCCTTGAGCGAAAGAACTCAGGGACAGCACTCAGGCCCTGAGTTCAAGCCCCAGGACTGGCATAAAATAAAATCAGCTAAAACCGAAAAATAGACGGCACTTTAAGGTTTAGCTGGGGATCCTAGGACTCCTGGTCCAGGCCGATGTCTAGCTGACATCAATTGGATGTCAGATCCCACAGAATTGCTTTGCTGGAGTATTCCATCTTCTCCATACAAATGGACTAAAATCCTGCAGTCCCAACCCCAGTGTGATCATACCCTCCCCATATGGTTTGGGCCAGATCCTCTCTCCCCTACCCATATCGAGGCCCCCGTTTCTTCTTTTAATTAACGAATTCGCTTGCTTATTCCTTCCTTCCTTCCTTCCTTCCTTCCTTCCTTCCTTCCTTCCTTCCTTCCTTCCTTCCTTCTTTCCTTCCTTCCTTCCTTCCTTCCTCTGTGTGTGTTCCTTTGTGTGTGTGTGAGTGTTTGGTTCTTGAGGCAGAGTCTCAGTTTTTAGAGCCCAAGATGGGCTCCAACTCACCAGGTCTCCCGCGCCCACCTCCTGAGTGCCGGGATTACAGGCGTGCGCTACCATGCCTGCCCGAGAGCCTCCATTCCTCCAGGAAACATGCACCAACTCTGGCCTGGGCAGCATGAATGCCCTGACACCTCCTTTCATCCGGAAGTTTCCATCCACGGTGTGTCCGACCATCTTCATCACACCCCAGCCGTCCAACGGTCTGGCACAGAGATCGTCTC